>NC_053028.1:130988328-131188874 GCF_003073215.2 Triticum urartu
GTCTTCTACAAATGGTATAGTCTTCCATACTTTTAATCCTACTAGCGCTGGACTATTTTCAGGACCTGAAACATATATACATCAATAGTAATAATGGTGTGACTGAAAGAACAAGCGAACCAAACCCTTTGTCCCCAGGCTGGCAATACAAACCTTGACATCTGGAGTCATCCTCCATACAAACTGCCATGTAATGAGAACTATTTAGCTCTGCGAGTGCAAATAGCCAATTCTCAGACAAATGATCACACCTAGAGTTAGAATCGTCACATACTTTTGATGCCTGGAAAATTCAACGAGAGTCAAGGCAGATCAATAAAAATGATTTACTGTTAAGTTGTACTTCCTCCATTTTTGAATATAAGATCTTTTAGAGTTTTCAATACGGACTACATACCGATATATATAGACACATTTTAGAGTGTAGATTCACGCATTTTGCTCCGCATGTAGTCTATATTGGAATCTCTAAAATGGCTTATATTTAGGAACGGAGGGAGTAATAACATAATGCACCAGACTTATGTGATGTCCTATGATACATAAAAACCAGACACTTTTTCCCTAACCAAAAAGAAAGGACGGTGTTACCATGCAAAAGCCAAAAAACAGGGTAGGCATCTACTTTTGATTCCGTGTGCAGGCAATGGTTTAATTGTGTTGGCGTGATTGCACAGCACATGGTAGACCTCACGCGTGTAATATTAATTTCTGCTTGCTTCTTATTTTGCTTTCTTATTTGGAGATTTATCCCGTTATTTTTCTATTGAAATATTGATTTCTGCTAGTAAATATGTGACACTTCTGTGAAATTTGAGAATTTATTGTGAATCTTGAATGGGACCATGAAATGTGAAACACATCTGATAAATGATAAAGGAAAGGTCAAACAACCGCGAGTCTTCTCAAATTTATTGGATTGGTTCTGATCCATGTAAAATGTATTGAATTGTTTTGTGAAACTTAGTTTGGACTACGACAAAACCTGATTAACCTACTGCAGAATACGTGTCAAAATTTGCAAAACATTTGTGAAACTTCTATTGAATATTTTGGAACATGGTGGAGCCCGTGCAGTGAGAAAACAAGGTTGACAGGATATGTGTGAGAGAGTGGCGGGGCATATTACATTTCAACCGCTGACAGAGATGGACAAAACAGAGGGTGAGATGCTATCCCGGTTGTTTTATAGCAGCACTCTTTTCCTGATAAAATTTTCTTAACATGACATCTGACCATTGGTTCTGAAGCTTTCTCACACATGTATTATATGTTAAAAAACCAACAGAGGGGGAAGGTCGAAACTGCATACCTTAGAAACCCGAATTCCCTTGCTTGTTTCCAACTTGATTGAAAATCCATTGAGTGGAGCGCTTGACAAACCCAATCCAAGAGCCTTTACATATGCTTCCTATAAATTTAGATATCAATAATGCTTCCATGTAAGAAATTTATTTTGCAACATCGTATCAGTAACCAGAATTGTGAATATTTAATTCAAAATAGGGCAATATTTGGTGTAAACACAATTTTGGTGCTAATTCTTCTCATAAGATTCCTTTTTGGCAAGTGGACCATTCATAAGATGCCCATACGTGTGCTTCAATTTGATTTATTAAACATAATTATATGTGGTGCAGCATGTTAGCACTAGCTACATGTATCAAACCTACATTTCTATAGCAAACAAAAACAAAGTCAACTAGGAGAATGAGGTTAGTTCTATTTATTTTTTGATTCAGATATTTTAACGATTGATTTGCATAAAATTAATTTGTGTTCTAGCATTCCTCTTGTCCAAAGATACGAGTTGTTTACTGTTATAATCCTGAAATCATGTATGTTTTTCTTCAGTATTGCCATTAAATGGCCTAAATAATGCATGCTTGGATGGGTCACATTAAACCTGATGTATATACACTACCTACTAACTATTTATGCATAGTGTGTTTTAATCATTTAGGTGATATCTTAGACTACGTACGTGCAATGATATATTCTAGCCTTTTAGTAAGAAATGCCATAACTTCTCAATGTTCTACACAATGTACGCGCAATGAAGTGGTTGCATACGGAAGGGCTATGTAGTAGATGGCTAAAGAGAGCCTCGCTAACTTTAAGAGTCCATAGTTTGAAGAATTCCTTTTCCTGAGCATACGAATCAGAAATCTCAGCGAGATAATCAGTTTCCGAAGGGGTAAAAAAACGACGAGCAAGAGATAAAATACTCTTGGTTTTCTTCCGCTTCTTTTCTTCAATATCGATGCCAATCTGAAACGGGACATGACATAGCACTATCAACTGAATAACTTCCACAGCAACAGAAACATGGTCGTGTCTTTCTCACTTATAGCTGTCACAAGGACAATGAACATACATTAGCATCCATGGCAATGCCACAGGCAATCAAAGAACTAGTGTGTGAAATGTTGAAATGCAAGGGTAGCTCCACAGTATCATCAGATGGCCACAATATCTGATCAAACATGGAAAACAAAAAAAAGGCAGGTTAGTTACATGGTTTGAAGTTGCCGAAAAAAGAACCTCTCAAGCCTAACCTCTTACCTCAGGTTTGCGAAATTTGTTGTACTTAAACACAAATGACCTCGGATCGATTTTACAATCTGTATCTAGTCTAGTTTAAAAAAAATAGCAGTAAGCAATAGCAGATCCGTATTCCTGTCACGCTATCAGTAACAACAAACAAAACAAGAATATGTTCCAATTGTTGACAAGATAAAATGCTGACAAGTCCAAACATGGAGGAGAGTGCCAAGCTTCCATGTTATTACAAGTCAAAAGGAAGATGGTTTCATTCTCCATTTTTATGATTCTTTACAAGAACTGCATATGCATCAGAAAGTGATTGTACACCTAATAGGTCCTAAAGTGTTACTTGAGAAAAAAAAGCCATATGTGGATGCAAGAGGTCAAAAGTTACATTGTTCATCTTGAATCACATGTTCTACATATATTTAAGACAGATGAATGCACGAATGGAAGCCATTCACCTATATACAGGCAAAAGTTCAAAGGGAATAACTCATGGACTCGGTGCATCTAAAGCAATAAATTACATAAAACAACTTAATCTCTTCAGAAATATTAAACTGTATTTGTGACAACAATACCGAGTTTTCCCCATGATTATAGTATAAATAGCCTAAGAAAAGTTTTTTATAGAGTTACCACCACCCAAGGAGAATATCCTTTGTGTTGTTAACTCTAAGCAATGTACACTAGTGAATTTAACATCAGCAGCCAATTTCCCTAAGCAATGTTCATGTACACTAGTAATAGTCCAATGTAATTTATATGGGAAACTCTATAGATCATCCGGCGGATCACAGACCCGCATTCATCACCTTCTCTGCACGCCATGTGCCCCATGGCCACCACCACTAGTTTTTGCAACTGGCCCGTTGTTGCAATCTCTCTCATCACAACAATGGCTCTATTGCAAGATCTGGATCTTGAAGAAATCGCTGCTCGTTCTCCTCCCGAGCTCCCATCGAGTCGCCGCCTCCCCACGCTGCTCCGACTGCCCGGAGCTCCCGTCGAGTCGCCGCCTCCCCGCGTTGCTCCGACTGCCCCGAGCTCTCGTTGAGTCGCGCGCCTCCCCGTGATGCGACCTGGTCGGAGGTTCGATGCTCGCGGGCAGCAGTTGTTGGGGAACGTAGTAATTTCAAAAAATTTCCAACGCACACGCAATATCATGGTGATGCATAGCAACGAGACGGGAGAGTGTGATCTACGTACCCTTGTAGACCGACAGCGGAAGCGTTGACGCAACGTAGAGAAAGTAGTCGTACGTCTTCCCGGTTCAACCGATCCAAGCACCGTTACTCCAGCACCTCCGAGTTCTTGGCACACGTTCAGCTCGATGACGTTCCCCCGGCTCCGATCCAGCAAAGCTTCGGGGAAGAGTTCTGTCAGCACGACGGCGTGGTGACGATCTTGATGTTCAACCGTCGCAGGGCTTTGCCTAAGCACCGCTACAATATGACCGAGGTGTAATATCGTGGAGGGGGGCACCGCACACGGCTAAGGAACGATCACGAAGATCAACTTGTGTGTCCTAGGGTGCCCCCTTGCCCCCGTATATAAAGGAGCCAAGGGGAGGGGGCGGCCGGCCAAGGAGGGCGCGCCAAGGGGGAGTCCTACTCCCAGCGGGAGTAGGACTCCCTTCTTTCCTAGTTGGATAAGGAGAAGGGGAAAGAGGAGGAAGAGGGAAAGGAAAGGGGGGGCGCCACCCCCCTTCCCTTGTCCTATTCGGACTAGGAAGGGGAGGGGCGCGCGGCCACCTCTTGCCTCCTTTCCTCTTCTCCCTTAAGGCCCATGTAGGCCCAATAACCCCCCGGGGGGTTCCGGTAACCCCCTGGTACTCCGATAAAATCTCGATTTCACCCGGAACCATTCCGATATCCAAATATAGGCTTCCAATATATCGATCTTTATGTCTCGACCATTTCGAGACTCCTCGTCATGTCCATGATCACATCCGGGACTCCGAACAACCTTCGGTACATCCTCATAATGAAACTGTCATCGTAACGTTAAGCGTGCGGACCCTACGGTTCGAGAACAATGTAGACATGACCGAGACACATCTCCGGTCAATAACCAATAGCGGAACCTGGATGCTCATATTGGTTCCTACATATTCTACGAAGATCTTTATCGGTCAGACCGCATAACAACATACGTTGTTCCCTTTGTCATCGGTATGTTACTTGCCCGAGATTCGATCGTCGGTATCTCAATACCTAGTTCAATCTCGTTACCAGCAAGTCTCTTTACTCGTTCCGTAATACATCATTTCGCAACTAACTCATTAGTTGCAATGCTTGCAAGGCTTATGTGATGTGCATTACCGAGAGGGCCCAGAGATACCTCTCCGACAATCGGAGTGACAAATTCTAATCTCGAAATACGCCAACCCAACATGTACCTTTGGAGACACCTATAGAGCACCTTTATAATCACCCATTTACGTTGTGACGTTTGGTAGCACACAAAGTGTTCCTCCGGCAAACGGGAGTTGCATAATCTCATAGTCATAGGAACATGTATAAGTCATGAAGAAAGCAATAGCAACATACTAAACGATCGGGTGCTAAGCTAATGGAATGGGTCATGTCAATCAGATCATTCACCTAATGATGTGATCCCGTTAATCAAATAAAAACTCTTTGTTCATGGTTAGGAAACATAACCATCTTTGATTAACGAGCTAGTCAAGTAGAGGCATACTAGTGACACTCTGTTTGTCTATGTATTCACACATGTATTATGTTTCCGGTTAATACAATTCTAGCATGAATAATAAACATTTATCATGATATAAGGAAATAAATAATAACTTTATTATTGCCTCTAGGGCATATTTCCTTCAGTCTCCCACTTGCACTAGAGTCAATAATCTAGATTACACAGTAATGATTCCAACACCCATGGAGCCTTGGTGCTGATCATGTTTTGCTCATGGAAGAGGCTTAGTCAACAGGTCTGCAACATTCAGATCCGTATGTATCTTGCAAATCTCTATGTCTCCCACCTGGACTAGATCCCGGATGGAATTGAAGCGTCTCTTGATGTGCTTGCTTGTGAAATCTGGATTCCTTTGCCAAGGCAATTGCACCAGTATTGTCACAAAAGATTTTCATTGGACCCGATGCACTAGGTATGACACCTAGATCGGATATGAACTCCTTCATCCAGACTCCTTCATTTGCTGCTTCCGAAGCAGCTATGTACTCTGCTTCACATGTAGATCCCGCTACAACGCTTTGTTTAGAACTGCACCAACTGACAGCTCCACCGTTTAATGTAAACACGTATCCGGTTTGCGATTTAGAATCGTCCGGATCAGTGTCAAAGCTTGCATCAACGTAACCTTTTACGATGAGCCCTTTGTCACCTCCATATATGAGAAACATACCCTTAGTCCTTTTCAGGTATTTCAGGATGTTCTTGACCGTTGTCCAGTGATCCACTCCTGGATCACTTTGGTACCTCCCTGCTAGACTTATAGCAAGGCACACATCAGGTCTGGTACACAGCATTGCATACATGATAGAGCCTATGGCTGAAGCATAGGGAACATCTTTCATTTTCTCTCTATCTTCTGCAGTGGTCGGGCATTGAGTCTTACTCAACTTCACACCTTGTAACACAAGCAAGAACCCTTTCTTTGCTTGATCCATTTTGAACTTCTTCAAAACTTTGTCAAGGTATGTGCTTTGTGAAAGTCCAATTAAGCGTCTTGATCTATCTCTGTAGATCTTAATGCCTAATATGTAAGCAGTTTCATTGAAAAACTCTTATTCAAGTATCCCTTTATGCTATCCAGAAATTCTATATCATTTCCAATTAGTAATATGTCATCCACATATAATATCAGAAATGCTACAGAGTTCCCACTCACTTTCTTGTAAATACAGGCTTCTCCAAAAGTCTGTATAAAACCAAATGCTTTGATCACACTATCAAAGCGTTTATTCCAACTCCGAGAGGCTTGCACCAGTCCATAAATGGATCGCTGGAGCTTGCACACTTTGTTAGCTCCCTTTGGATCGACAAAACCTTCTGGTTGCATCATATACAACTCTTCTTCCAGAAATCCATTCAGGAATGCAGTTTTGACATCCATCTGCCAAATTTCATAATCATAAAATGCGGCAATTGCTAACATGATTCGGACAGACTTAAGCATCGCTACGGGTGAGAAGGTCTCATCGTAGTCAATCCCTTGAACTTGCCAAAAACCTTTCGCGACAAGTCGAGCTTTGTAGACAGTAATATTACCATCAGCGTCAGTCTTCTTCTTGAAGATCCATTTATTTTCTATGGCTTGCAGATCATCGGGCAAATCCATCAAAGTCCATACTTTGTTCTCATACATGGATCATATCTCAGATTTCATGGCCTCAAAACCATTTCGCGGAATCTGGGCTCATCATCGCTTCCTCATAGTTCGCAAGTTCGTCATGGTCTAGTAACATGACTTCCAGAACAGGATTACCGTACCACTCTGGTGCGGATCTCACTCTGGTTTACCTACGAGATTCGGTAGTAACTTGATCTGAAGTTACATGATCATCATCATTAGCTTCCTCACTAATTGGTGCAGTAGTCACAAGAACAGATTTCTGTGATGAACTACTTTCCAATAAGGGAGAAGGTACAATTACCTTATCAAGTTTTCTACTTTCCTCCCACTCACTTCTTTCGAGAGAAACTCCTTCTCTAGAAAGGATCCATTCTTAGCAACGAATGTATTGCCTTCGGATCTGTGATAGAAGGTGTACCCAACAATCTCCTTTGGGTATCCTATGAAGACATATTTCTCCGATTTGGGTTTGAGCTTATCAGGATGAAACTTTTTCACATAAGCATCACAACCCAAAACTTTAAGAAACGACAACTTTGGTTTCTTGCCAAACCATAATTCAGATTGTGTCGTCTCAACGGATTTAGATGGTGCCCTTTTAACGTGAATGCAGTTGTGTCTAATGCATAACCCCAAAACGATAGTGGTAGATCGGTAAGGGACATCATAGATTGCACTATATCCAATAAAGTACGGTTATGACGATCGGACACACCATTATGCTATGGTGTTCCAGGTGGCATGAGTTTGTGAAACTATTCCACAATGTTTTAATTGAAGACCAAACTCGTAACTCAAATATTTGTCTCCGCGATCAGATCGTAGAAACCTTTTCTTTTCTTGTCATGATGATTTTCCACTTCACCCTGAAATTATTTGAACTTTTCAAATGTTTCAGACTTATGTTTCATCAAGTAGATATACTCATATCTGCTCAAATCATCTGTGAAGATCAGAAAATAATGATACCTGTCGCGAGCCTCAATATTCATCGGACCACATACATCAGTATGTATGATTTCCAACAAATCTGTTGCTCGCTCCATTGTTCCGAAGAACGGAGTCTTGGTCATCTTGCCCATGAGGCATGGTTCGCAAGTATCAACTGATTCATAATCAAGTGATTACAAAAGCCCATCAGTATGGAGTTTCTTCATGCCCTTTACACCAATATGACCTAAACGGCAGTGCCACAAATAAGTTGCACTATCATTATTAACTTTGTATCTTTTGGTTTCAATATTATGATTATGTGTATCACTACGATCGAGATCCAATGAACTATTTTCATTGGGTGTGTAACCATATGAGGTTTTATTCATGTAAACAGAACAACAATTTATTCTCTTACTTAAATGAATAACCGTATTACAATAAACATGATCAAATCATATTTATGCTCAACGCAAACACCAAATAACACTTATTTAGGTTCAACATTAATCCCGAAAGTATAGGGAGTGTGCGATGATGATCATATCAATCTTGGAACCACTTCCAATACACATCGTCACTTCACCCTTAACTAATCTCTGTTTATTCTGCAACTCCCGTTTCGAGTTACTAATCTTAGCAACTGAACTAGTATCAAATACTGAGGGGTTGCTATAAACACTAGTAAAGTACACATCAATAATATGTATATCAAATATACTTATGTTCACTTTGCCATCCTTCTTATCCGCCAATCACTTGGGGTAGTTCCGCTTCCAGTGACCAGTCCCTTTGCAGTAGAAGCACTTAGTCTCAGGCTTAGGACTAGACTTGGGCTTCTTCACTTGAGCAGCAACTTGCTTGCTGTTCTTCTTGAAGTTCCCCTTTTTTCCTTTGCCCTTTTCTTGAAACTAGTGATCTTGTCAACCATCAACACTTGATGCTCTTTCTTGATTTCTACCTTCATCGATTTCATCAGGAAGAGCTTGGGAATCGTTTTCATCATCCCTTGCATACTATAGTTCATCACGAAGTTCTACTAACTTGGTGATGGTGACTAGAGAATTCTGTCAATCACTATCTTATCTGGAAGATTAACTCCCACTTGATTCAAGCGATTGTAGTACCCAGACAATCTGAGCACATGCTCACTAGTTGAGAGATTCTCCTCCATCTTTTAGCTATAGAACTTGTTGGAGACTTCATATCTCTCAACTCGGGTATTTGCTTGAAATATTAACTTCAACTCCTGGAACATCTCATATGGTCCATGACGTTCAAAACGTCTTTGAAGTCCCGATTCTAAGCCATTAAGCATGGTGCACTAAACTATCAATTAGTCATCATATTGAGCTAGCCAAACGTTCATAACGTCTGCATTTGCTCCTGCAATAGGTCTGTCACCTAGCGGTGCATGAAGGACATAATTCTTCTGTGTAGCAATGAGGATAAACCTCAGATCACGGATCCAATCCGCATCATTGCTACTAACATCTTTCAACACAATTTTCTCTAGGAACATATCAAAATAAACACAGGGAAGCAACAACGCGAGCTATTGATCTACAACATAATTTGCAAAATACTACCAGGACTAAGTTCATGATAAATTTAAGTTCAATTAATCATATTACTTCAGAACTCCCACTTAGATAGACATCCCTCTAATCCTCTAAGTGATTACGTGATCCAAATCAACTAAACCATGTCCGATCATCACGTGAGATGGAGTAGTTTCATTGGTGAACATCACTATGTTGATCATATCTACTATATGATTCACGCTCGACCTTTCGGTCTCCGTGTTCCGAGGCCATATCTGTATATGCTTGGCTCGTCAAGTATAACCTGAGTATTCCGCGTGTGCAACTGTTTTGCACCCGTTGTATTTGAACGTAGAGCCTATCACACCCGATCATCACGTGGTGTCTCAGCACGAAGAACTTTCGCAACGGTGCATACTCAGGGAGAACACTTCTTGATAATTATTGAGAGATCATCTTAAAATGCTACCGTCAATCAAAGCAAGATAAGATGCATAAAAGATAAACATCACATGCAATCAATATAAGTGATATGATATGGCCATCATCATCTTGTGCTTATGATCTCTATCTTCGAAGCACCGTCGTGATCACCATCGTCACCGGCGCGACACCTTGATCACCATCGTAGCATCGTTGTCGTCTCGCCAATCTTATGCTTCCATGACTATCGCTACCGCTTAGTGATAAAGTAAAGCATTATAGTGCAATTGCATTGAATACAATAAAGCGACAACCATATGGCTCCTGCTAGTTGCCGATAACTCGGTTACAAAACATGATCATCTCATACAATAAAATTTAGCATCATGTCTTAACCATATCACATCACAACATACCCTGCAAAAACAAGTTAGACGTCCTCTACTTTGTTGTTGCAAGTTTTACGTGGCTGCTACGGGCTTAAGCAAGAACCAATCTTACCTACGCATCAAAACCACAACGATAGTTTGTCAAGTTGGTGCTGTTTTAACCTTCGCAAGGACCGGGCGTAGCCACACTCGGTTCAACTAAAGTTGGAGAAACTGTCACCCGCAAACCACCTATGTGCAAAGCACGTCGGGAGAACCGGTATCGCGTAAGCGTACGCGTAATGTCGGTCCGGGCCGCTTCGTCCAACAATACCGCCGAACCAAAGTATGACATGCTGGTTAGCAGTATGACTTATATCGCCCACAAATCACTTGTGTTCTACTCGTGCATATAACATCAACATATAAAACTTAGGCTCGGAGGCCACTGTTGGGGGACGTAGTAATTTCAAAAAAAATCCTACGCACACGTAAGATCATGGTGATGCATAGCAACGAGAGGGGAGAGTGTGATCTACGTACCCTTGTAGACCGACAGCGGAAGCGTTGACACAACGTAGAGGAAGTAGTCGTACGTCTTCCCGGTTCAACCGATCCAAGCACCGTTACTCCGGCACCTCCGAGTTCTTGGCACACGTTCAGCTCGATGACGTTCCTCGGGCTCCGATCCAGCAAAGCTTCGGGGAAGAGTTCCGTCAGCACGACGGCGTGGTGATGATCTTGATGTTCAACCGTCGTAGGGCTTCGCCTAAGCACCGCTACAATATGACCGAGGTGTAATATCGTGGAGGGGGGCACCGCACACGGCTAAGGAACGATCACGAAGATCAACTTGTGTGTCCTAGGGTGCCCCCTTGCCCCCGTATATAAAGGAGCCAAGGGGAGGGGGCGGCCGGCCAAGGAGGGCGCGCCAAGGGGGAGTCCTACTCCCAGCGGGAGTAGGACTCCCTTCTTTCCTAGTTGGATAAGGAGAAGGGGAAAGAGGAGGAAGAGGGAAAGGAAAGGGGGGGCGCCACCCCCCTTCCCTTGTCCTATTCGGACTAGGAAGGGGAGGGGCGCGCGGCCACCTCTTGCCTCCTTTCCTCTTCTCCCTTAAGGCCCATGTAGGCCCAATAACCCCCCGGGGGGTTCCGGTAACCCCCTGGTACTCCGATAAAATCTCGATTTCACCCGGAACGATTCCGATATCCAAATATAGGCTTCCAATATATCGATCTTTATGTCTCGACCATTTCGAGACTCCTCGTCATGTCCGTGATCACATCCGGGACTCCGAACAACCTTCGGTACATCAAAATACATAAACTCATAATATAACTGTCATCGAAACCTTAAGCGTGCGGACCCTACGGGTTCGAGAACAATGTAGACATGACCGAGACACGTCTCCGGTCAATAACCAATAGCGGAACCTGGATGCTCATATTGGTTCCTACATATTCTACGAAGATCTTTATCGGTCAGACCGCATAACAACATACGTTGTTCCCTTTGTCATCGGTATGTTACTTGCCCGAGATTCGATCGTCGGTATCTCAATACCTAGTTCAATCTCGTTACCGGCAAGTCTCTTTACTCGTTTCGTAATACATCATTTTGCAACTAACTCATTAGTTGCAATGCTTGCAAGGCTTATGTGATGTGCATTACCGAGAGGGCCCAGAGATACCTCTCTGACAATCGGAGTGACAAATCCTAATCTCGAAATACGCCAACCCAACATGTACCTTTGGAGACACCTGTAGAGCTCCTTTATAATCACCCAGTTACGTTGTGACGTTTGGTAGCACACAAAGTGTTCCTCCGGCAAACGGGAGTTGCATAATCTCATAGTCATAGGAACATGTATAAGTCATGAAGAAAGCAATAGCAACATACTAAACGATCGGGTGCTAAGCTAATGGAATGGGTCATGTCAATCAGATCATTCACCTAATGATGTGATCCCGTTAATCAAATAACAACTCTTTGTTCATGGTTAGGAAACATAACCATCTTTGATTAACGAGCTAGTCAAGTAGAGACATACTAGTGACACTCTGTTTGTCTATGTATTCACACATGTATTATGTTTCCGGTTAATACAATTCTAGCATGAATAATAAACATTTATCATGATATAAGGAAATAAATAATAACTTTATTATTGCCTCTAGGGCATATTTCCTTCAGCAGTGGCATGGCGGGAATGGGCGGCGCCGCTCCTTCGTAACCACCGTCCAACGGGCTCACGGCGAACGACGACGGTTTTGTTTTGCAACATCCAATCTGTTGCAAGAAATATTTGTGCAACATCAGTCATATTGCCAAACTTTATTCTGTAACACCATACAGAGGTAAAGATAAAGAGAGAAAATTCTGCAACATCACCTCAATTGCAAAAAAAATCTGCAACAATGCCTCTGTTGCAAAAAATGAAGAGAGAAAAAATTCATATGTTGCAAAAAAAATTCCTACAACACAACCTATGCTGCAAAAAAATTGACAACAGAATCTCCATTACAAATGTTTCCACAACAAGAGTTTTGTTGCAAAGAAGAGGAATTAGTTTAGCCGCTTGATTTTGTCACATCCAACTGCTCGCGATGCCGACGCGTAGCAGCCCTCGATTTACATACATTAAGTACTTATTTTGAAAGAACCCTATATTATATCGGTAACTGTGCAACTCCCCGACAACTCCGTCGCCGTCATCCCATCCCACTGTGCTCTCCTCCCCGTCATCGTTGTCGGCCGCCGACACGCATTCTCGTTGGGTACCCCACCACCTTTGGCTCCGGGTGAAAATCTTGGTCTGGTCTTCTAGACCGAGCGTGATGGCATGCTAGCGTCGTTTCCTTCTTTAAGGCATCCTTCTAGGAGGTATGGTCTCTATGGAGTTGCTGCAAGGCCGGGTGGTGTCAGCCAGGCCCTTTGCCACATCCATCCATGTCGTGTGTGGGTGGGTGGGGGTGGTGGGGGCTCTCCACTTCTACAGTGGATGGTTAGCGGCAATCTGGTAGTCTGTTGGTGGTGGGCGTGTGGATCTTGGGATGCGGGGGTGACGGCCTTGGCTGATGGGTTGCACGGTTGGCTCTCTGGCAAGCAACATGGAGATGGTGTTGCTTGCTCCCCTTGGTCGTGTGGATGGTGGGAGGAGTGTCGGCAGGTGGGCCCAGTGAGGTTGCGGTCGGTGGCAGTGACTAAGCTCAAATCTTGATATGTAGGCTTAAATTTGTTCATGATGCCCCCTCCCCTTGGTAGTATCGGTGGCTTAGGTTCCTAGACATGACACAAAACAGATACAGAGTGGGCGCTTTGCACTCCACTGACAACGACGATGCCTGTGGGTATCATGCTCCTCTTGGGGCGTAATTGTGGTATTTCTCTCCTATGTAAGTGCTCTGGATATAAACCCTGTTTGCCCGCTCTGTTGGTCTCGGTGATGACCGCGCATTGCATTGTGGCCTACTTGGGGTGTCGCCGGGGAGCTCAAGTTTCTTCTTGTCACACCACGACGACATCTACACGTGGACTTGGATCGTAGCTCGGAAAACCTTTGGCGTTGGTGTGTGGCTATCTTGATACCTCCTATATCCAATAAACTATCGAGCCTCAATATTCGAGGGCAGGGCCCACGCTCCTTGCTTCGGAACTTCAGGTTCATGTGATGCAACTACTCCTGTGCTCATGCTTGAAGGCGAGATGGCTACATCCGCTAGTGCATGTCTATACATTGTACCTTGTATCATTTAGCCATGCAGATTTATCTATAATGTTAGGTTATTTTTTTCTCTTCTACGATTTATTGACGGTGTTCAGAAACGTTGGCACGTACACTCTCAGGCTATCTCTGATGCATCTTGCTAACAATCTTCAGAAATGTAAGGTTATCACGAAAGGCTGTGTACACAAGCAAACATAACTTCAAAACTTATATTTTGTCGTGGATGTCAACTTACACATCAATCTCTCTTTTGCTCAAGTTCAGCAGATACACAATAACACAAAAGGACACAAAGAACAGCCACGAGCACCACTGCTTCTTTGCCTGCAGCTGCAAGGGCTCCGACTGGAAGGAGCATCTGGAGCTGAAGGGTTGGAGCTAAAGTACGGTTGTTTGGTGGTTGTGCCGTAGCAGCTACAGTTGTTGTTGAAACATGCTGAAATGACCAGAATGCCCTCTGTTCTTCTGTAGAATGAGTTCAAATGCTGATTATGCCGTTTTAACAGAAAAAGTTCACCATGTGTTACAAAAATCTTCAATGTATCAAGAAAATGCTCATCGTATATTATGACATAGTTTACCTTGCATTGTCAAATTGTTCATTGTGTATTACAAAAATGTTCAATGTATATTATTAAATTGTTCAATGTATATTAGAAAATGTTTATTGTGTATTACAAAAATGTTCATTGTATATTATGAAATTATTCAACGTATATTTAGAAAATGTTCATTGTGTATTTAAGTTTTGTTCATCATATATTAAAAAATTGTTTAACATATACCCATAAAATGTCCATTTTAGTATTTTAATTTGATCAGTATTTTTTACAAAAACGTTCACTGTATTTTAAAATTTCTTCAACATATATTATAAAATTGTTGAATGTTTCTTTTTTTTGAAGGATTTGCCCCTGTACGTTCTATTTTGAGATTGGCGCTGCATATAAACGCTCAAGGTAGCTAGCTTGGCTGGTTAGCCTCACTGGATTTGAGCATGAGGTCGTCGGTTCAACCACGCATGCGCTTCTTCTTCTTCTTTCGTTTTTTCGCTCACAGCAAGATGATTGGGCCGGCCCGTGTGCGCGACGCTTCAGTGAAGTCGCAACGATCGGACGCACACGGGCGGTGTATAGGAGCTCCGTAAATTTTCCTATAAAAGCACAGCTTCATCTCAAAACAAATAAAATAAAAAATAAAAGTAGAGCTCGAAAATACCTTTTTTCCAAAGAAATACTACTCCCTTTCACTACTATAAGAGTTTTGAATATTTTAATATAAACTGCATACGGGCTGAAATGAGTGACCAAACAAACTAAAACGTGTCTACATAAATCTTTTTTTAATTAAAATATATATTTTATAATAATGAATGGAGAGGGTATCGAGCTAGGCTCAGAGTACAACTATAGAGCATCGTTCCCTCCCAAATACAACCTGCACCTGCATCGGAGTAATCTTACTCCTATAATCTCAACAACAAAACCTGGTGAATTTTGTGCCAAAAGAGATTGAGAGAAGCACCTGCTAATTTTGTGCATTAACCAATATAAATCAAGCCAAAATTTTGTGCATTAACCAATATAAATCAAGCCAAGCACGCAAATTAACCTCGTTTGAATCATCGAGCTTCTTTGCATAGGTATGTGTTTGTACTCATGTTCGACTTTTACATTCTTCTTGCATCCTAACATATACTTAAAAAAATGTAATGCAAATTCTAATAGTGGACCACACAATATGTCTTACCGTGTGCGTGCTTATATCGTGCATCCGATCGAGATCATGTAGTCAGTGAATGTATGTGAGCATCTATAATAATTGTGCTTTGTTCAAAATTAATAATAATCCTGCAGTTAGAGGCGGAGCCAGTGTGTAGGTGTTGGTGAACCCAACAATTTTTTTGACGCCACATACATACATGTATGAACCAATTTCGCAAAAAAAATCCAAAATTACTAATTAAAGAGTACTTTTTGCAAAAATCATTCCCACATCCCCAAGTTGCGACAGGGGCACACTGCATGAGCGCCGCTTGTCGCAACCTGGGAGTTTTCCCTTTTTGGTAGATTAGTTTATTAAAAACATTTTATTTCTTAAATCGTGTGTTCAAATCTTGAACTATTTTCATCATTGGATTCCTCGCGTCAAGATCTTCAAAATTAGATCTCATGTTGATAGGTTTCGACGAACTTTTTTAGGAAAAATATCGGATAAAAAAGAAATCGCTTTTTTCCCTTTCCAAAGAGGCACAACTGTGCCTCTCGCAGAATCAAGTCTGTGCCTCTCATAAAAGAAAAAGAAAGCGTTTCTCTCTTATTTTCTGAGGCATAGTTGTGTCTCTCGCGGAAGTAAGTCCGTGTCTTCACGAGAAGTAAATATGTGCCTCTCGTGGAAGAAAAAAATAAAATACATTTTTTTGAGAGGCACGCGAAAGCAAATCCATGCCTCTCACGGAAGGAAAAGAAAATAAGAAAACATGTTTTTCCTTTTCGAGAAGCACGACTATGCCTCTCACGGAAGCAAATCCGTGCCTTCACAAGAAATAAATGTGTGCCTTTCGTAGAGGAAAATGGTGCCTATTTTTCTTTCTGAGAAACACACATGTGCCTCTCACGAAAGAAAATCCATGACTCCACGAGAAATAAACGTGTACCTCTCGCAGAAAAGAAAAGCGCATTGTTCTAGTCCAACCAAAAGCCCACAACTATTTATCAAGAAACAAAAGAAGCCCTCACATGTAAATGTGACTCCATATGGCTAAAAAAAATGTAAATGTGATTTCCGTAAGTCTTTTGGTTCCCTCCTATCCTCCATGCACTCGCATGCCCTGTCATACGTTCACGACTGCGCATCGGGCGAGGTACGTTCACCACACAAGAACTCATGGAATAAGTGCATGCGCCTTCTAAGATTTTCTAGAGGTTTTCGGCAGACAAGATGAGGAGAGGAAGAGACTAGAGAGGCCAAGGCAGGGAGTCCCAATTTTACACTCTCTGTGTTAAACAGTGCATTGACCCACAGAGAGCACTAAGGTGGGCCGGCCCAATATGAGGTACGAGGTTGGATGCTCCTCCAACGAGTTTCATTTTTTTCTTTTGCTTTTCCGGTCCTTAAAAATATGACAGCTAGATATTTTATAGATAAAAATATTATAATATAAAAAAGTTCATGAACTTCAAATATTCTCAAAAATTAAAAAAATTCATGTTCTAAAAATTTAAAAATTGTTCTTGAATTCAAAAAATGTTGTAAAATATAAAAATGTTCTGGAATAAAAAAATTCTCAAATTTGAAAAGGTGTTCTCGAATAGCCAAAAATGTTCCCAATTTTTTAAAATGTTCTCAAATACATAAAAGATGCTCAAATATTAAAAAATGTTCTTGAATACCAATAATGTTCTTGAATTTTAAAAATATTCTTGAAATTTGACCAATGTTGTAAAATTCAAAAATCATGTATTTTTAAAAGAAATACCAAATGAAATATGTGAGCATTTTTCAAAAAGGGAGCGATTTTAAAAATTTGGAACATTTTTAAATGAAAAAGAAAAAAGAAAAAGGAGATTCTCTACTACTTAAAATAAAATACTTAAAAAAGAACGTAAGGTTCCCATTTCACCTTTCTTCCCAACACCCCTTCATCCACCCTTCCTTGAATGATAATAAATCAACTTAAATTACTTATCTTCAGAACCAGTTCCACTTTAATTTACTTACCAAATTTTGGATCAAAATATAAGGTACTTCATGGGCAGAATTTGATGATCATTTATGTACACAATCACATTATTATAGACAAGATTTATATCCCGTTGCAACGCACGGGCATTGTTCTAGGTTGATATTTGACAAAAATCTGAGAGTCTGTACAATTCGTGAATCTATGCGGTTAAAATGTAATTGTGAAAGAAAAAAGGTCTACATGAAGCTCGCTTTGTGCTCTTAGAGTGGTGGCGGCTAGCTTGGTCCATGTGTGCTCGTCTAGCCGTCGGCTGCAACACTTGTCCCATGATGGAAATAATGCATGGATATGCAGGTGGTGGTACCAGGGACATCGATCGGATGAAGACTCTTCCCACAATTACCTCTCGATTGGACCGACCCTGAGACACGCTCCTTGGGCACCTCCTCTGAGGACACATGACGACGATCGGATCAACCCTGAGGGGTGTCGTTGTTTCAGAGGATGTCAGCCCGGCAGTGCGTTAGGCAGCGAATTATCATTGAGGGGGAGGGGTTAGGGAGGTGGACAGTCCTTTTTCTGCTTTTTATTTTTGTTTTTGCGTGAGGCAAGGGAGGTGGGTTTTCCTGTGTGTATGAGGAGGTGGGGCAGATGGTTTTTTCCATAGGGGAGGGGGGTCAAGGGGAGGGGAGTTTGGACGTGCCATGTACAAACTCAAACTCCCTTTAATAGTAGAGACATGGTTGGAAAAACTTCCTATTATTAATTATCTGCATCTTTAATAAAGTGCCCAACTATTAAATTAATTTCATTAATGGCTTAATTTAAAAAAATTGTCACAAAAATCCATATTTAAATTGAATTAATTAATTGCACGCGTAATTAATGGTTTGGCCAATTAATTGCATTAATGACTTGATTCCCAAATTGATTTGATGCTTGGTGTCCTAATCATTTTTCTATTTTCTTTCTTTTCTTTCTGCGTGAGGCAAGAGAGGTGGGTTTTCTTGTGCATGTGGGGAGGTGGGAGTAGACGGGTTTTTCATAAGGGTGATCAAGGGTTTAATAATAATGACAAATTAAAAAAACTTCCTACTATTATTTACCTGCATCACTAGTTAGGTGTGTAACTAATTAAATAATTACATTAATGGCTCGATTTCATAATTAATTTGGAAGGGGTTCGGGAGGAGGGCAATCTTTTTTCTTTTCATTTTTGCTCGAGGCAAGGGAGGTGGGTTTTTTATGCATATGAGGAGGTAGACGACAGGGTTTTTTCATAAGGGGGGGGGGGGCAAGGGGAGGGGGGTTGGACGTACCACGTATAGTCTCTAACTCCCCTTTAATAGTAGAGACATGGTTGAAAAACTTCCTATTATTAGTTATCTGCATATTTATTTAGGTCCCTAACTAATTAATTAATTGCATTAATAACTCATTTTTAAAATTGATTTTGTCATGAAACAATTCATACTCCATTCGTTCCTAAATATAAGTCTTTTTAGAGATTCCAATATGGACTACATACAAAGCAAAATGAGTGAATCTACACTCTAAACTATGCCTATATACATCTGTATGTAGTTCATATTGGAATCTCTAAAAAGACTTGTATTTAGAAACGGAGTGAGTATTTCACTATTAGGAAAAGGCATGCTAGTGGCGCACCGAATTTGCCTTCTAATAGCGCACTACCGGTGCGCCACTGGCATCACGTAGTATCACGTGCGCCAATGACAAATTCTAATGATGCACCACCGATGCGCCATTAGTATCTGGTGTTCTAATGGCGCACCACGTAGTGCGCCATTAGTATAGCCTGCAGTGCGCCATTAGAATGCCTCTCAGGGGGCCATATGTACCCATGTGCTTTGGCATTCTAATGACGCACCAGCAGTTAATGCGCCATTAGTGTGATGATCACAGTGCGCCATTAGTGTCTTGTGTGGTGCGCCATTAGTATGAATATTAGGTTTTATTTTTTTTGCTTTTCTGATTTTTGCACAGGTTACAAAATATATTATTGGACAGAATATAGACAACAGCGCACAGCAACATCAGATTCATCGAATACAATAGAAGATTAGTCTCCGAATACAATTCATCATATTAGTCTCCGAATTCAAAAGACCGAATAAAGATAAAACATTACAAGTCTCAAGACCGCGAGTATCGAGTTTGTCGGAAGTAATAATAATCCTAACAAGTCCTACTAATCATCATCATACAACTTCTACTCGTTATTCATAACAAGTCATACGATCATCATCTTGATAGTCTTCGAACCAACCCTACTTAATTGTTCTTAGCACATGATCATCAGTATTAGGCAGGACCTAAATACCCTATTTAAGCTAAAATAGCATAAAAGAATATAGACCCTGACTCTCCATTATGAAGAATGGAGAACATCCTGTCTCCAATTCTTGCGCTTCGCTTCCTTTTGCTTCCAAGAAGCTCCTTACGACTGTCCATACATTTTTTCCATCCTTTGGTTTTCATGTCTCCACTTCTTTTAGAAATCTCGTATGGACAGTTGAGATTCGTAGGACGACCTGGCTGTATGTTCAAAACATTAACACTACCTTTCAGATACATCATATGAGGCACACAATTCTCTGGGATTATCTGTTGAAAAACATAGTAACAACTTCATAGTTAGCAATGATGTACTAGTTTTAGAAGTATGCAAAAGATGCACGGATGTCGTAATAGTAAAAATCTTACCAGGGTATCTCCATGGTAGTTACCGTAGTTGAACACATGCACTAGTGGCACGTATACCATAATGTTGAGGAATTTGATTGTAGATATTGTAATTCTCAATGTGAGTACAAAATCCGACCAAATGATTTTTCTCCTTGTAAGTTGTTAATTCGGAGCCATCGGTGTAGTGGGTTTTGTCTACCATCTCCCGCACATTCTTTGAACAATAAAAATAAGCTGTCAATGGAAATAAGCTATCAACTATTTTGAAATAAACAATATAAAT
This sequence comes from Triticum urartu, assembly GCF_003073215.2. Classification (NCBI taxonomy): domain Eukaryota; kingdom Viridiplantae; phylum Streptophyta; class Magnoliopsida; order Poales; family Poaceae; genus Triticum; species Triticum urartu. The sequence goes on from NC_053028.1 coordinate 131,008,893, forward strand.
TAGCTAATAACTATGTTTGAGAAACTCACATAGCGGTAGAACTGGAGGCGTATCAACAAGGACCCAAATGTCCATATTGTCTTGGTTGATGTCAGGATTACCAAGATCCATGGTGATAAGCATACCCTCATCAAAACCATACATCTTGCAAAATGCTTCCCAATTTTTGCAACCAAAATGGGTTACGCTCTCAGAATTATAGATTTACTTCAAAGTCCACATCGTGATGAGTCCTTAGGTGAATTTTCTTTGTTTCAGAAATTTCATGGTCTTCAAAATCCATCCTCTCCAAGACATAGCGTCTTGCATGGCATGGGATAAGCTATACTCGAATTGTAAAAGATGAAAATTACACGTTGAAATAGTTGAAGTCATGCTTAATTATGAAAATAACACTTGTCGTCGTTGTGTACCGTTTCAACTTCGAAGGTCTCCTCGAGCTTAATGCTAAAGCGCCGATCATCGTCCAGGTGAGGCATGTCGCACAGAGCTCGATCGTCGTGGCACCAGTCGCACTCCGCCGAGAGACTTTCGTTGTTCGATGATGATGACGACATATCCTACGTTCATAATTCAAAACTACATCATTTAGGGTTTGTCGACGCCGAGGCACCCTAAAAGCCTAAGCTTTCATCATTTAGGTTTTGTCGACGCCGAGGCACCCTAAAAGCCTAAGCGTACATCATTTAGGTTCTCATCGACACCGAGGCACCCTAGGTTGGGCCTAATCACTTGGCACTAATCACTTGGCTCTATTGCCACCTATGTTGGGTTTATCATCTAGGGTTTATCGATGCTAACGAGAATTCTAAGTTGGGCCTAATCACTTGGCTCTATTGCCACCTATGGTTTAATACAGCAAGAATAAAGGGGCAGTTGATCCTACTTAATTAAGTACTAAGATACCCCGGCCCATGCATTAGTAGCAAGTACCTCATATGTCCGATTTTTAGCAAAGTCATGCTAAAATTCACGGAAAATTTCAGCATGACCTTTGCTGAAAATAGGACATATGGAGTACCCGAATTTGCCGGAACGGAAGTTAATCGACATTCCGGCAAACTCAAGGGCCTCTCGGGGTACCTGCAAAATCATCACGACACGAAGGGCCTCTCAAGGGCCTCAAGCAGCAGCGGCGTCTCCCAGGACCCCATTTTTTGCTAAATTTCTTTGAGCAACAATCAGTGCAGAAAATTTAGAATATTTCTATACAACAGCACTGTAAAGATGAAGAACAGTTCTACAGCAGCCCATTTATATACAATAGCATCTTTGGTCATACCAATTTCTGAAACAATTCAAATCTGAACTGTATCTTTGGTCATACAAATCTCTGAAACTATAAAATCTGAAATATATATTTGGTCATACAAATTTATGGAACTAATCAAATCTGAACTGTATCTTTGGTCATACAAATCTCTGAAAATTTTCTAAATCTGTGGTGATACAAATTTATGGAACTAATCAAATTATGATAGCTGGACACATAAATTATGATATATTGTGATAGCTTGGGGAATAGATTATGATAGATTGTGGAAACAGAACCGCGCCAAGGCTGACACATCTCTGCACCATGGAGTGTTCCTTTTTCTCAATTCCCCAAGCAGCCTGGCGCTGCTCCATGACCTGACCTTTTATACTATGATGAACAAAAGCATCTACCTCAGAAATCTCCAGTACATAGACCACGGGTAGAACAAGTCCATGCATCACAAAGTCACACAAATCAGAGTGACAGCACCAACAATTTCGAGCTCCCTGTGCTACAAAGCAGCCCCGGAATTGCTCAGACGGGCAGTCCGACTGGTGATAGGGTCCAAACCGAAAGCTATATGCTACCACAATCTATCATGAACACGGCCCAAACGAAGTCAATTCTACACTACATCTGACAGACTACTCCGTGTTCTCTCAGATTTCCTCCACTCGCCGAGATGGGTTCCCACCCAGCCCAGCCATCCCTGCCTCTCCTCTCTCGCGCGCACGCAGCAACCCAGGAAAACACAAGACAAGCAGTAGAATCTCTGCTCTACCGGGAGGCAACGAAGTGGCCAAGGTCACAAGGGGGAGATACCTGAGCGGAAGCCCTAGGCTAGCACGAGGGGGTGGAGCGCTGCTGCTGCTGCTGTTGCTCAGGGACAGCGAGGTCGGAGTGGGCGGCGCGGGAAGGCGGCGGGAGGCGGGGGAGGGGGTTCCGCCGATCCGGCCGGAGGGGCGAGAGGTGGGAGGAGATGAGGCGGCGGCGCGGTCGGGTGGGTGCGTGGGACACTCCTCCCTGGTCCGGACTGGCCACGCTGCTCGGGGACGGCGAAGGAGGCGAGGGGGCGGCGAGGGGGACGGCGAACATGGGGGGCAGTGGGTGAGATCGATGAGGCAGGGGAAAGATTAGAGAGATTGGGGATTTAGTGTGGGGGAAGCTTTCTAATGGCGCACCACCCCCTCGTGCGCCATAAGTACGACTATTCTAATGGCGCACCACCCCTCGGTGCACCATTAGAATTTAGTGTGGGGGAAGCTTTCTAATGGCGCACCACCCCTCAGTGCGCCATTAGAATTTTGTTTTAATCATAACAGTAATATTTATTTATAAAAATAGTAATAATTTTTTTTAAAAATATGTTCAAATTTGTTACTTGAAAATATCATCGGCGGCGGCGGTGGAGCGGGGGAGGGTGCGGGGGGTGCCCGTTGGCGGCGGTGGAGCGGGGGAGGGTTGCGGTGGGTCGTCGGAGGCGGTGGAGCTAGCGGGGGAGGGTGCGGGTGGGATCGAGATGGAGGGGGATCGAGATCGAGATGGAGGGGGAATCAAGATCGAGATGGAGGGGGATCGAGATCAAGTGTCCTCATGAATTCAAAAAGTGCCCATGAAATTTAAAAATATTCATGATATCAAAAAGTGCCCATGAAATACAATCGAGAAATGAAGACTACGATTTAAATACAATCGATCTTAGCTAGCTATCTGTTCACAATCTTCTTGCCCTTCTTTTTCGCAAATGGAGTTCTTCTGTGGAACGGACGTCCTTTAGGTAGGGTGGTCCTGCTTCTTCTTGTGGTGTGTGCTGCTACTTCATCGTCGTCGTCATGTTCGATCTTCGGGTCGCCGTACTTGTCGAAGTCTTGCTCATTGGCTACTCCATCCATTCCGATGATCTTCCTTTTGCCTCTCCTCACGACAACACAACTGGGCTTTGACGGGTCGGTAATGAAGAAGCATTGGTCCACTTGGGAAGCCAATACCCATGGCTCATTTTTCGCGGTGACGTTTGCGCCCGCGGTCTTTGATTTGGCTCCGGGTATAACCATGGTGGTGAAATACCGGTCTTATTTTAGGACGCTCTTGGCCCATCTGACACAAACATATATGCAACACCACAAACATACATAGATCTAGCTAGGCCACAAAAAGTGCATGTGCACGTTGTTGGAGCGAGCTAGGGAGAAAAAAAGTAGATCTACATCATGAAGATAGCTTTCCCCTTACTTACCTATCAAAAAAAGGTAATTTCACCACTTAATTTTGATGAATCTATGGTGGAAATGAGGTGAGGAGGAGGAGATGGCCGAAAGCTTGGAGAAGAAGGTGGAGGGAATGAAGTGGGGAAAGTGAGTGGGTAGGTGTGGGGCTGTCCAAAATATCTTGTTGGGGTCCCAGGTTACTAATGGCGCACCACCAGCAAATGCGCCATTAGTAACCCTGGTTACTAATGGCGCACCTGCAGGTGGTGCGCCATTAGTAGTTTTGCAAAAAAGTAAATATATATATATATATATTAATGGTGCACCGGGTAATAGTGCGCCATTACTAGTGCCATTACTAGTTTAAACTAGTAATGGCGCACTGTGAAACGATGCGCCATTAGTAGTTTTGCAAAAAAAGAATAAATTTTTTTACAGTAATGGCGCACTGTCTGCTTGGTGCGCCATTACTACTTAGAACTAGTAATGGCGCACTTCGACCTGATGCGCCATTAGTATGTATGGAAAAATGAAAAAAAAATAATTTAATACTAGTGGCGCACCCTGTTTCTGGTGCGCCATTAGTGTCTTCCACACTAATGGCGCATCACCAACCGGTGCGCCATTAGTATATAGTAGTGGCGCACTGCTTCCATGGTGCGCCATTAGTATCAATCCTATCTATAGCCCTTTTCCTAGTAGTGTTTAGACAGACTTTATTCACTGCACGTGTAGTCAATGGTTTAACTAATTAATTGCACTAATGACTTATTCCCAAACTAATTTGGTGCTTCGTTTCCAAATCATTTTTCTGGTTTTTTCTCTTTTCATTATGCGTGAGGCAAGGGAGGTGGGTTTCTTGTGTGTGCGTGGGAAGGTGGGGGCGGATGTATTTTTTCATAAGGGGTCAAGGGTTTAATAGTAATGATAAATTTTAAAAAGCCTTCCTAGTATTAATTAACTACATCACTAATTATGTGTCTCACTTATTAAATAATTGCATTAATGGCTCGATTTCATAATTAGTTTGATGCAAAAAATCCTCACTTAAACGAACTTAATTAATTACATGCATAATTAATGTCTGGCTAATTAATTACATTAATTTCTTGATTTCCAAATTGATTAGATGCTTGGTTTCCAAATTGTTTTGCATTAATGACTTGTGATACTTTTAATAATTAACGTGATCCTCCTGTTTAAGTCTCGGTAATACTTTTAATAATTAATGTGATACTCAGGTCCAAAGAAAATAATACTCTTTGTAATTAGCATGGGCCTTTCGTTAAACACTCGATGATACTCTTATACTTCCTCCGTTCCTAAATATAAGTCTTTCTATAGATTTCACTATGGACTATTGATACGTCTCCAATGTATCTATAATTTATGAAGTATTCATGCTGTTATATTATCATTTTTGGATGTTTTACAATCATTTTATAGCAACTTTATATCATTTTTTGGGACTAACCTATTGACCCAGTGCCCAATGCTAGTTGCTATTTTTGCTTGTTTTTTACATCACGGGAAATCAATATCAAACAGAGTCCAAACACCGCGAACTTTTTTGTGGATTTTTTATGGACCAGAAGACCACCAGTGGGCCAGAGCAGCACTTGGGGGTGCCCCGAGGGTGGGCACAACCCACCAGGGCGCGCCTGGGGGCCCAGGCGCGCCCAGGTGGGTTGTACCCACCTCGGTGGCCTCCCTCACCCCTCTTCGCCCTATAAATTCCCAAATATTCCAAAAACCCTCGGGGTTAACCTAGATCAGAAGTTCCGTTGCCACAAGGCTCTGTAGCCACCGAAAATCAATCTAGACCCCATTCTGGCACTCTGCCAGAGGGGGAAATCATCACCGGTGGCCATCTTCATCATCCCGGCGGCCACCACGATGAGGAGGGAGTAGTCCACCCTCGTAGTTGAGGGTTTGTACCAGTAGCTATGTGTTTAATCTCTCTCTCTCTCTCGTGTTCTTGAGATGTCACGATCTTGATGTATTGCAGGCTTTGTTAATATAGTCGGATCATATGGTGTTTTCCTCTCTCTATCTTGTTGTGATGAACTGAGTTTTTCCCTTTGAGATATCGTTGTTATCGGATTGAATACTTTTATGGATTTGAGAGCACTTGGTATATGTCTTGCATATGAATACTCGTGGTGATAATAGGGTATCATATTGATTCACTTGATATGTGATTTGGCACTGAACTCGCAGATTCCCACGATGACATTGGGGTAATCTATGCATAGGGGTTGATGCACGTTCTTGTCTTTTGTTTCTCCAGTAGAAATCTTGGGGCACTCTTTGAGGTTCTTTGTGTTGGATTGAGTATTATGAATCTGAAATTATTTGGTGTTATTTTAGTACGAACTCTTGGATAGATCGATCGAAAAGAATAGCTTCGAGGTGGTTTCGTACCCTACAAATAATTTCTTCTTATGTTCTCCGCTAGATAGGAACTTTGGAGTGATTCTTCATCGCACTTTGAGGTGTGGTTATTGTTGGGGAACGTAGTAATTTAAAAAATATTCCTACGCACACACAAGATCATGGTGATGCATAGCAACGAGAGGGAAGAGTGTTGTCTACGTACCCTCGTAGACCGTAAACGGAAGCGTTATGACAACGCGGTTGATGTAGTCGTACATCTTCACGATCGACCGATCCTAGCACCAAAGGTATGACACCTCCACGATCTGCACACGTTCGCCTCGGTGACGTCTCATGAACTCACGATCCAGTAGAGTGTCGGGGAAGAGCTTCGTCAGCACGACGGCGTGATGACGGTGATGATGATGCTACCGGAATAGGGCTTTGCCTAAGCACCGTTACGGTATGACCGAGGTGGATTATGGTGGAGGGGGCACCGCACATGGCTAAGAGATCAATGATCAACTTGTGTGTCTATGGGGTGCCCCCCTCCCCCGTATATAAAGGAGTGGAGGAGGGGGAGGGGGCCGGCCTCCTAGGCGCGCCCCAAGGGGAGTCCTACTCCCACCGGGAGTAGGATCCCCCTTCCCTAGTTGGATTAGGAGAGAAGGAAGGGGGAGGAAGGAGGAAGGAAAGGGGGGCCGGCCCCCTTCCCAATTCAGATTGGGCTTGGGGGGGGGACTCCTTTGCTCCCTTCTCCCCTCTCCCACTATGGCCCAATAAGGCCCATATACCTCCCGGGGGGTTCCGGTAACCTCCTGGTACATCGGTAAATTCCCGATCTCACCCAGAACCATCCCGATGTCCAAATATAGTCGTCCAATATAACGATCTTTATGTCTCGACCATTTCGAGACTCCTCGTCATGTCCGTGATCATATCCGGGACTCCGAACTACCTTCGGTACATCAAAACACATAAACTCATAATACGATCGTCACCGAATGTTAAGCGTGCAGACCCTACGGGTTTGAGAACTATGTAGACATGACCGAGACACGTCTCCGGTCAATAACCAATAGCGGAACCTCGATGCTCATATTGGTTCCTACATATTGTATGAAGATCTTTATCGGTCAAACTGCATAACGATATACGTTGTTCCCTTTGTCATCGGTATGTTACTTGCCCGAGATTTGATCGTCGGTATTTCAATTCCTAGTTCAATCTCGTTACCGTCAAGTCTCTTTACTCGTTCCGTAATGCTACATCATGTAACTAACTCATTAGCTACATTGCTTGCAAGGCTTATAGTGATGTACATTACCGAGAGGGCCCAGAGATACCTCTCCGACAATCGGAGTGACAAATCCTAATCTCGATCTATGCCAACTCAACAAACACCATCGGAGACACCTGTAGAGCACCTTTATAATCACCTAGTTACGTTGTGACGTTTGGTAGCACACAAAGTGTTCCTCCGGTATTCGGGAGTTGCATGATCTCATAGTCATAGGAACATGTATAAGTTACGGAGAAAGCAATAGCAACAAACTAAACGATCATCGTGCTAAGCTAACGGATGGGTCAAGTCAATCACATCATTCTCTAATGATGTGATCCCGTTAATCAAATGAAAACTCATGTCTATGGTTAGGAAACATAACCATCATTGATTCAACGAGCTAGTCAAGTAGAGGCAAACTAGTGACACTCTGTTTGTCTATGTATTCACACATGTACTAAGTTTCCGGTTAATACAGTTCTAGCATGAATAATAAACATTTATCATGATATAAGGAAATAAATAATAATTTTATTATTGCCTCTAGGGCATATTTCCTTCAGTTATATGATCCAATTATATTAGCACTGTTGAGAGATTGCACTAGCGAAAGTACAGACGCTAGGCCTCATTTTCAAGCATTGCAATACCGTTTTTTGCCCATTTACTATTTGCTACCTTGCTGTTTTTATTTATTCAGATTATAAAAATATATTTCTACCATCAATATTACACTTCTATCACCATCTCTTCGCCGAACTAGTGCACCTATACAATTTGCCATTGTATTAGGTGTGTTGGGGACACAAGAGATTTCTTGTATTTGGTTGCTTGGTCGTTTGAGAGACACCATCTTCATCCTACACCTCCCATGGATTGATAAACCTTAGGTCATCCACTTGAGGGAAAATTGCTACTGTCCTACAAAACTCTGCGCTTGGAGGCCCAACACGTGTCTACAAGAATAAAGTTGCGTAGTAGACATCAAGCTCTCTTTTGGTGCCGTTGCCGGGGAGGTTAGGTAAGCGTCTCTCACATCTCGTCAACAAAGCTCTTTTCTGGCGCCGTTGCCGGGGAGGTGAGTGCTTGGAGGTATATCTTTAGATCTTGCAATTGAATCTTCTAGTTTCTTGTTTTATCACTAGTTTGGTTTATAAATGAAACTAAAAAAAGGAATTGAGGATGCATCATATTATTAATCATCTTTATAATATCTTTCTTGAAAATGATGGAAAAGAAAATTGTGCTCAATTGATGGAAGAAGGATTCAATAGAATGTTTGGTATAAATGATGAGCATGATTGCAATGTTGTTAGTATGAATTCTTTGAATATCCATGATGCTAATGATATGCAAAGCCATAAGCTTGGGGATGCTATGTTTGATGAAGATGATATTTTTAGTCTCCCAAGATTTGATGTGGAAATTTGTTATAATGATAGCATGCCTCCTATTTATGATGATTATATGGATGAAAGTGGATTTGGAGATGTCATGACTTTATTTAGTGATGAATCCATTATTTTGGAAGAGGTTTCAATTGATTGTGACAACAAAGTTGCTATCTATGATGATTATGGTGATGACATATATGTTATAGAGAATAATTATAAGCATGAAACTTGTCATCATGATTCTTATTTTCAATCCCATGATAGTTATTTTGTTGAGTTTGCTCCCACTACCATACATGAGAATAATTTTGCTTATGTGGAGAGTAATAAAATTTCTATGCTTATGCATCATGAAAAAAATGCTTTATGTGATAGCTATTTTTTTGAATTCATTCATGATGCTACTGAAAATTATTATGAGAGAGGAACACATGCTTCTACGTATCTCAATCCCTGTTCAAGAATTCATCCGATTAACCAGTTAACTTGCCGATTAATCCCTACTCATAGGGTCCCCGAGTAGCCGATTACCCGATAAATCGTCCGATTAATTGACTAAATGGCCGATTAACTTGCCGATTAGCCTATTAATCCCCTACTCACCAGCCGACCGAGCAGCTACCACTTAACGATTTCCTCAACAATGATCTCAATAATATCAAGTTTCCTCTCTATGTGTTGAAAGTTTTGAAGTTGCACTTGTTTTGCCTTCCTATGCTAGTTGATTCTTGCTTCCATGAATTGTTTGCTCACAAAATCCCTATGCATAGGAAGTGGGTTAGGCTTAAATGTGCTAGTCATATGCTTCATGATGCTCTTTTTCATGTTTCAATCCTTATCTTTTATGCGAGCATCATTGAATTCATCATGCCTAGCTAAAAGGCATTAAAGGAAAGCGCTTGTTGGGAGACAACCCAACACTTTTACCTACTGTTTTTGTGTGTTCACATGATTAGTCTACTGTAGTAATCATGTTATATTGCTTTTTTTCAATAAAGTGCCAAGTAAAATCCTTTGGGATGGTCTATGGTGATAGTTGACTTGATCTTGCTGAAAAATAGAAACTTTTGCGCTCAGGAGAACAATTCTCATTTTTAACAGAAGCGTGATAAAATTCTGATTCTTTTTGAAAAATGTTAGTAGACAAATTACCCAGGTTTTCCTATTTTTTCAGAATTTTTGGAGTATCAAAAGTATGGTTCGAGTACAGATCACTACAGGCTGTTCTGTTTTTGACAGATTCTGTTTTCAATGCATAGTTTGCTTGTTTTCTTGTTTCTATGGCTTATATTGCTCAATATAAATTGTGGAAATGGTATGCTAAAGTAGACATTGTGTGAGAACAATTATGAATCTTGTCTTTGACAGTACCAAAGTGAAATGGTTTGCTCTTTATCATACTAACCTATCTCACGAAGTTTCGTTAAGTTTTGTGTGATTGAAGTTTTCAAGTTTTGGGTGAGATGTCGATATGAGGAGAATAAGGAGTGACAAGACCCTAATCTTGGGGATGCCCAAGGCACCCCAAGGTAATATTCAAGGAAGATCCAAGCCACTAAGCTTGGGGATGCCCCGGAAGGCATCCCCTCTTTCGTCTTCAACATTATCAGTAACCTCACTTGGAGCTATGTCTTCATTCGTCACATGATATGAGTTTTACTTGGAGCATAATTTTATTTTGTTAGGATTTTCTTGATGTTATTTATAATAATGTTTTTCATCTTTTATTTCAATAAAAGTGGCAATGATAGCCTTTGCCATGCTTATTTTGCAAGTATACATGTTGCTGTTTGAAAAGAGAAAGTTTACCGCTGTTGCAAAAATTCCCTAGAAAAGTCAGAATGTGATAAAATGTTGAAACTTTATGCAAAATGAGCTCTGATAAATTTTCTACAGTGTGGCAAATTTTAACTTTTGGAGTTAGGGAAGTATTGATACTCTTGCATTCTTTACAGACTGTACTGTTTTAGCAGATTGCTGTTATGTTTGCATTGTTTGCATATGTTTGCTTGTTTAATGATTCTATTTGAGGATATGAGTATTAAATATGCAGAGGAATTTATTGTGCAATGTTGAATAATAATTTTAGTGATTTTCTACAGTAGAGAATGATAAGGTTTTTGCATTGGTTTATACTAACTTATCTCACGAGTCCTTGTTGAGTTTTGTGTGGATGAAGCTTTTGAGATTTAGGAAAACCGTGATATGACAAGAATTAAGGAGACACAAACGCTCAAGATTGGGGATGCCCAAGGAATCCCAAGATAATATTTCAAGAAGTGTCAAGCATCTAAGCTTGGGGATGCCCCGGTCGGCATCCCGCCTTTCTTCTTCAACAATTATCGGTTAGTATCGGTTGAGCCTAAGTTTTTGCTTCTTCACATGATGTGTGCTATTATTGGAATGTCATTTTATTTTTCTCTCCTTGCTGTTTTAGTAAAATGCTTAGATCTGAAAGTTTTTGAATAAGAGAGAGTTCTCAAATAGCTACCTATTTACTTAACTACTCGCTTGATCTTCACTTATATCTTTTTTGGAGTAGCTTGTCATTTACTCTTGTGCTTCACTTATATCTTATGAGTAAATCGTTGAATGAATTGAATATCATGAAGTTGAAATTATATCATGCCAAGTGGTAGCTTCACATTGGCTTTAGAAAGTGAAATCTTTTGAAGCTTGACAATCACAATATTGGTCATACAAGCAATTCACGAATAATTAGTATAAGGAAGAGAACTTTCACATGCAAATACACTATGATGGAAATCTTTTGTGATTGTGAGCCCCCATCAAAATATTATATGCCAAAATTGTTGACGTTGTACAAGGAAGACAACGTAATGGCTTATGTTTGTTCCTATTCACATAGAAGTTATATTGTCATTGATCCTTCAACATGTGGTGCTTGCCCCCCATCTTTGCTAGCCAAAAATTCCGCACCAAGTAGAGATACTACTTGTGGATCCAAAAAACCCTTAAACCCAAATCTTATCTTCAAGAGTCCACCATACCTACCTAAGGATTGAGTAAGATCCTTCAAGTAAGTTGTCATCGGTGCAAATAAGGCAATAAAAATTGCTTCTAAAAGTGTTAGATCATTTAGTGTAAGAGAAAATTGAGCATAGTACGAACTTGTGATGGCAAAGAATAAAAGCGACATACTGCATAATAAAGGTTGCTATCATAAGGGGCAATATAACGTGACATTCTTTTGCACTAAGGGGTTGAGCATACAAATAAATAAGTGATACGTCTCCAACGTATCTATACTGTTCAATATTCATGCCATTATATTATCATTCTTGGATGTTTTACAATCATTTTATCGCAACTTTATATTATTTTTTGGGACTAACCTATTGACCCAGTGCCCAGTGCTAGTTGCTGTTTTTTGCTTGTTTTTTACATCGCAGAAAATCAATATCAAACGGAGTCCAAACACCGTGAAACTTTTTGGAGAATTTTTATGGACCAGAACACCCAGGATGGGCCAGAGCAGCATCTAGGGGGTGCCCCGAGGGGGGCACAACCCACCAGGGCGCGCCTGGGCCAAGCGCGCTCAGGTGGGTTGTGCCCACCTTAGTGACCTCCCACACCCCCTCTTTACCCTATAAATTCACAAATATTCCAAAACCCTTCGGGCTTAACCTAGATCAGAAGTTCCACCGCCGCAAGGCTCTATAGCCACCGAAAACCAATTTAGACCCTTTCCGGCACCCTGCCGGAGGGGGGAATCATCTCCGGTGGCCATCTTCATCTTCCTAGCGACCATCACTATGAGGAGGGAGTAGTCCACCCTCGGGGCTGAGGGTTTGTACCAGTAGCTATGTGTTCAATCTCTCTCTCTCTCTCTATCGTGATCTATATCATGGGCTTTGTTAACATAGATGGATCATATGATGTTTCTCCCCTCTATACTCTTATTGTGATGAATTGAGTCTTTACCCTTTGAAGTTTTGTCTTGTCGGATCGAATATTCAGATATGAGAACACATGATGTATGTCTTGCGGTATGAATACTTGAGGTGACAATGGGGTATCATATTGATTCACTTGATGTATGTTATGGCACCCAACTTGCGGATTCCCGAGGTGACATTGGGGTAATTTATGCATAGGGGTTGATGCATGTTTTTATTATCTTTTCTCCGATAGAAACTCTGGGGTCTCCTTGTAGTTCTTTGTGTTGGATTGAGTATTATGAATATGAATTTGCTTTGGTGTTATTTTAGTATGAAATCTAGGATAGATCGAACGAAAAGAATAGCTTTGTGTTATTTTAGTACGAACTCTTGAATAGATCGAACAGAAAGAATAGCTTTGAGGTGGTTTCGTACCCTACAAACAATTCCTATCTTTTGTTCTCCGCTAATAGGAACTTGGGAGTGATTCTTTATTGCACTTTGAGGTATAATCATATGATCCAACTACGTTAGCATTCTTGATATATTGCACTAGCGAAAGTACAGACCCTAGGCCTTGTTTTCAAGCATTGCAATACCATTTTTTGTGCCTGTTTACTATTTGCTACCTTGCAGTTTTTATTTATTTAGATTATATAAATATATTTCTACCAGCCATATTACACTTTTATCACCATCTCTTCGCCGACTAGTTCACCTATACAATGTGCCATTGTATTGGTTGTGTTGGGGACACAACAGATTTCTTGTATTTCGTTGCAGGGTCGTTTGAGAGAGACCATCTTCATCCTACACCTCTCACGGATTGATAAACCTTAGGTCATCCACTTGAGGGAAAATTGCTACTGTCCTACAAAACTCTCTGCTTGGAGGCCCAATACGTGTCTACAAGAATAAAGTTGCGTAGTGGACATCAATAAGCGCATAGCAACCTCTGCTTCCCTCTGCGAAGGGCCTATCTTTTACTTTTCGGTATTTACTTTTATGCAAGGAGTCAAAGTTTTTCTCTTTATTCCTTTTTATTTTTCCCTTTTGGCAAGCATCATGCGATGAGGAAAGATCTAGGCACATATATCCAGTTGGGTAAGGGTAGCACGAGTTATTATTGTTGACATCATCCTTGAGGCGAATATGTTGGAGGCAAAACAATAAGCCCCTATATTTCTATGTGTCTGGTTGAAATGTTTTGCTCATGTGGATGCGGTGAGTGTTAGAAATCATAGAAGACTATATGATGGTTGAGTATATGGAGGTCTTACTTAAATTCTGCCGAATAAGTTGAATTGCAATTGCTTGGTGACTGAGAACATAGGTTGTTGAGTTTTAAGAGAATTCATTGTTTGAACCTTAACATGTGAATTGGTTGCTACTTTAACATGACAAGTTTTATAAGAAATAATTGCTGTTATGATGCTAGGAAAAGTGATTGAAATTGTCATTGATCAAACTTGTGCACTTTGCTAGCATTCACACTTCATAGATTATTTCTTTTATCATTTACTACTTGAGGACGAGTAGGAATTAAGCTTGGGGATGCTGGTACGTCTCAATGTATCTATAATTTATGAAGTATTCATGCTGCTATATTATCATTCTTGGATGCTTTACAATCATTTTATAGCAACTTTATATCATTTTTTGGGACTAACCAATTGACCCAGTGCCTAGTGCCAGTTGCTGTTTTTTGCTTATTTTTTACATCGCAGGAAATCAATATCAAATGGAGTCCAAACACCGCGAAACTTTTTGTGGATTTTTTATGGACCAGAAGACCACTAGTGGGCCAGAGCAACACGTGGGGGTGCCCCGAGGGGGGCACAACCCACCAGGGCGCGCCTGGGGGCCTAGGCGCGCCCAGGTGGGTTGTGCCCACCTCGGTGGCCTCCTGCACCCCCTCTTTGCCCTATAAATTCCCAAATATTCTAAGAACCCTCGGGGTTAACCTAGATCAAAAGTTCCGCCGCCGTAAGGCTCTATAGCCACCTAAAACCAATCTAGACCCCATTCCGGCACTCTGCTGGAGGGGGGAATCATCACCGGTGGCCATCTTCATCATCCCGACAGCCACCACGATGAGGAGGGAGTAGTCCACCCTCGGGGCTGAGGGTTTGTACCGGTAGCTATGTGTTTAATCTCTCTCTCTCTCTCTCTCTCTCTTTCTCTTTCTCTCGTGTTCTTGAGATGTCATGATCTTGTGTTGGCGAACGTAGTAATTTCAAAAATTTCCTACGCACACGCAAGATCATGGTGATGCATAGCAATGAGAGGGAAGAGTATTGTCCACGTATCCTCGTAGACCGTAAGCGGAAGCGTTATGAGAACGCGGTTGATGTAGTCGTACGTCTTCACGATCCGACCGATCCAAGTACCGAACGTATGACACCTCCGAGTTCAGCACACGTTCAGCTCGATGACGTCCCACAAACTCCAATCTAGCAGAGCTTCACGGGAGAGTTCCGTCAGCACGAGGGCGTGATGACGGTGATGATGTTGCTACCGACACAGGGCTTCACCTAAGCACCGCTACGATATGATCGAGGTGGATTATGGTGGAGGGGGGCACCGCACACAGCTTGGAACAATCAACTTGTGTGTCCTATGGTGCCCCTCCCTCGTATATAAAGGAGTGGAGGAGGGGAGGGCCGGCCCTCTACTATGGCGCGCCCTGAGGAGTCCTACTCCCACCGGGAGTAGGATTCCCCCCTTCCATGTAGTAGGAGTAGGAGAGAAGGAAAGGGAAAAGAGAAGAGAAGGAAGGAGGGGGTGCAGCCCCTCCCCCTAGTCCAATTCGGACTAAGCCTTGGGGGGACGCGCAACCTCCCCTCTCTCTTTCCCCTAAAGCCCAATAAGGCCCATATACTCCTCGGCGAATTCCTGTAACTCTCTAGTACTCCGAAAAATACCCGAATAACTCGGAACCTTTCCGATATCCGAATATAGTCGTACAATATATCGATCTTTACATCTCGACCATTTCGAGACACCTCGTCATGTCCCCGATCTCATCCGGGACTCCGAACTACCTTCGGTACATCAAAACACATAAACTCATATTATCGATCGTCACCGAACGTTAAGTGTGCGGACCCTACGGGTTCGAGAACTATGTAGACATGACCGAGACACGTCTCCGGTCAATAACCAATAGCGGAACATAGATACTCATATTGGCTCCTACATATTCTACGAAGATCTTTATCGGTCAAACCGCATAACAACATACGTTGTTCCCTTTGTACTCGATATGTTACTTGCCCGGGATTCGATCGTCGGCATCTCAATACCTAGCTCAATATCGTTACCGGCAAGTCTCTTTAGTCGTTCCGTAATACATCATCTTGCAACCAACTCATTAGTTGTATTGCTTGCAAGGCTTATAGTGATGTGTGATACGTCTCCAACGTATCTATAATTTTTGATTGCTCCATGCTATTACATTATTTATTTTGCATGTTAATGGGCTTTATTTTACATTTTTATATCATTTTTGGGACTAATCTACTAACCGGAGGCCCAGCCCAAATTGTTGTTTTTTGCCTATTTTAGAGTTTCGCCGAAAAGGAATATCAAACGGAATGAAACTTCGGGAACGTGATTTTCTCAACAAACGTGATCCAGGAGACTTGGAGTGGGCGTCAAGAAACAATCGAGGAGGCCACGAGGCAGGGGGGCGTGCCCTCCACCCTCGTGGGTCCCTCGTTGCTCCACCGACGTACTTCCTCCTCCTATATATATCCACGTAACCCCGAAACATCCAGGAGCACCACGAAAACCTAATTCCACCGCCGCAACCTTCTGTACCCGAGAGATCCCATCTTGGGGCCTTTTCCAGAGCTCTGCCGGAGGGGGCATTGATCACGGAGGGCCTCTACATCAACTCCATGGCCTCTCCGGTGATGTGTGAGTAGTTTACTTCAGACCTACGGGTCCATAGTTATTAGCTAGATGGCTTCTTCTCTCTCTTTGGATCTCAATACAAAGTTCTTCTCGATCTTCTTGGTGATCTATTCGATGAAATTTTCTTTCGCGGTGTGTTTGTCGAGATCCGATGAATTGTGGGTTTGTGATCAAGTTTATCTATGAACAATATTTGAATCTCCTCTGAATTCTTTTATGTATGATTGGTTTATCTTTGCAAGTCTCTTCGAATTATCAGTTTGGTTTGGACTACTAGATTGATCTTTGTTGCAATGGGAGAAGTGCTTAGCTTTGGGTTCAATCTTGTGGTGTCCTTTCCCAGTGACAGCAGGGGCAACAAGGCATGTATTGTATTGTTGACATCGAGGATAAAAAGATGGGGTTTATATCATATTGCATGAGTTTATCCCTCTACATCATGTCATCTTACTTAAAGCATTACTATGTTCTTATGAACTTAATACTCTAGATGCATGCTGGATAGCGGTCGATGTGTGGAGTAACAGTAGTAGATGCAGAATCGTTTCGCTCTACTTGTCACAGACATGATGCCTATATACATGATCATACCTAGATATTCTCATAACTATGCTCAATTCTATCAATTGCTCGACGGTAATTCATTTACCCACCGTAATACTTATGCTCTTGAGAGAAGCCACTAGTGAAACCTATGGCCCCCGGGTCTATCTTCCATCATATTAATATTCCAACACTTAGCTATTTCTATTGCCGCTTATTTTACTTTGCATCTTTATTTCTCTTTATCATAAAAATACCAAAACTATTATCTTATCATATCTATCAGATCTCACTCTCGTAAGTGACGTGAAGGGATTGACAACCCCTTTATCGCGTTGGTTGCGAGGTTCTTATTTGTTTGTGTAGGTGCGTGGGACTTGAGCATGATCTCCTACTGGATTGATACCTTGGTTCTCAAAAACTGAGGGAAATACTTATGCTACTTTACTGCATCACCCTTTCCTCTTCAAGGGAAAACCAACGCAGTGCTCAAGAGGTAGCAAGAAGGATTTCTAGCGCCGTTGCCGGGGAGATTTGCGCCAAGTCAAGTCAATATTTGACTCCCAATAACGAGCCATTTCTGGCACCGTTGCCGGGGAGTCTATGCACAAGTCAAGACATACCAAGTACCCATCACAAACTCTTATCCCTCGCATTACATTATTTGCCATTTGCCTCTCGTTTTCCTCTCCCCCACTTCACCCTTGCCGTTTTATTCGCCCTCTTTTCCTTTCGCCCTCTCTTTCCATTCGCCTCCTTTCCGCTTGCTTCGTCGTTATGGCTAGTCCTTTATCCTCTCCTTTGTCTCCCGAGTTTGAGGTTCTTCACTTCAAACAAAGACAAGGAGAAAACTTAAAAGATGCTTGGTTTAGGATGATGGAATATTATCATAATTGCACCCTAGAGGTGAATTTTAGAATTTTTCTTCGCAATTTTTATGTTGGACTAAATATGTCTCATAGACAACTCTTGGACTGCATTGCCAATGGAAATTTTATCGAAATTGATCCCAGTACTGCACATGAAATTATAGAGGGAATAGTGGGAACACTACCTGAACAAAAGGGGCCTCATCATACCCCGGAAGAAACCCAAGTTTTTGAGAAAATTTGTGAAGTAACAAAAATATTACAAAAATCTCTTGAACCTCTTAAGATTGTTAGCGGGAATCTTCACCGCATGAACATGTTGATCACTCTTTGTAATAAGCGGTTGGACTCCTTAGATCTAAAAAAATTCCGAATATGAAGGGAAACGTAAAGAACCTCCCGGATTCCAGCATGACTCCGCTAAAAATTTTTTAAAGATGGCAATACCTAGATCTATCTTTGCTTTTATGCTTAGCTAGGGGCGATAAACGATAGCGCTTGTTGGGAGGCAACCCAATTTTATTTTTATTCCTTGCTTTTTGCTCCTGTTTAGCAATAAATAATTTATCTAGCCTCTGTTTTGGTTGTGTTTTTTTGTTTAATTAGTATTTGTGCCAAGTAGAACCGTTGGGAACACTTGGGGAAAGTCTTTTTGATCTTGCTGTAAAAAACATAAACTTTAGCGCTCACGAGAATTGCTGCCATTTTTATTTGGAAAGTGATATTTAGTTAATTCTTTTTGAATATGATTAATAGATAAATTCTTCACGTCCAGAAATTTATTTTAGAATTTTTGGGGTTACAGAAGTTTGCGTTAGCTACAGATTACTACAGACTCTTCTGTTTTTGACAGATTCTGTTTTTCATGTGTTGTTTGCTTATTTTGATGAATCTATGGCTAGTAAAAGAGTTTATAAACCATAGAGAAGTTGGAATACAGTAGGTTTAACACCAATATAAATCAATAATGAGTTCATTACATTACCTTGAAGTGGTGTTTTGTTTTCTTTCACTAACGGAGCTCACGAGATTTTCTATTTAAGTTTTGTGTTGTGAAGTTTTCGAGTTTTGGGTAAAGATTTGATGGATTATAGAACAAGGAGTGGCAAGAGCCTAAGCTTGGGGATTCCCATGGAACCCCAAGGTAAAGTTCAAGGACACCAAAAAGCCTAAGCTTGGGGATGCCCCGGAAGGTATCCCCTCTTCCGTCTTCGTCTATCGGTAACTTTACTTGGAGCTATATTTTTATTCACCACATGATATGTGTTTTGCTTGGAGTGTCTTGTATGATTTGAGTCTTTTATTTTTAGTTTACCACAATCGTCCTTGCTGTACACACCTTTTGAGAGAGACACACATGATTTGAAATTTATTAGAATACTCTATGTGCTTCACTTATATCTTTTGAGCCATATAGTTTTTGCTCTAGTGCTTCACTTATACCTTTTAGAGAATGACGATGGTTTTATTTTATAGGAATAATTGATCTCTCATGCTTCACTTATATTATTTTGAGAGTCCTTTAGAACAACATGGAAATTTTCTTTTAGGAATAATATAAAAACTTTCATAGAAGTGCATTGAATACTATGAGAAGTTTGATACTTGATAATTGTTTTGAGATATGGAGATGGTGATATTAGAGTCATGCTAGTTGAGTAGTTGTGAATTTGAGAAATACTTGTGTTAAAGTTTGTGATTCCCGTAGCATGCACATATGGTGAACCGTTATGTGATGAAGTCGGAGCATGATTTATTTATTGATTTTCTTCCTTATGAGTGGCGATCGGGGACGAGCGATGGTCTTTTCCTACCAATCTATCCCCCTAGGAGCATGCGCATAATACTTTGCTTTGATAACTTGTAGATTTTTGCAACAAGTATATGAGTTCTTTATGAATAATGTTGAGTCCATGGATTATACACACTCTCATCCTTCCACCATTGCTAGCCTCTCTAATACTGCGCACTTTTCGCTGGTCCTCAGTAGTGGGAGGGGGAACCTCGGCACTCTTGAATAACACCTTCCAGGCATCTTCGTGAGTTGTGTCGAAGAGCCTGTTCAGAGTTCGGTGCTGGGCCGGGTCGAACTCCCACAAGTTGAAAGCCCGTTGTTGGCACGGGAGGATCCGGCGGATGAGCATGACCTGGACCACGTTGACGAGTTTGAGCTTCTTGTTCACCATGTTTTGAATACATGTTTGGAGTCCGGTCAACTCTCCCGAACTACCCCAGGACATGCCCTTCTCTTGCCAGGAGGTGAGCCGCGTGGGGAAGCCAGATCGGAACTTGGGGGCTGCTGCCCATTTAGGGTCACACGGCTCTGTGATGTAGAACCACCCTGATTGCCACCGCTTTATGGTTTCCACGAAGGAGCCCTCGAGCCATGTGACGTTGGGTATTTTGCCCACCATGGCACCTCTGCACTCCGCCTGGCGGCCGCTCACTACCTTCGGCTTGACATTGAAGGTCTTCAGCCATAAGCCGAAGTGGGGCTTGATGCGGAGGAAGGCCTCGCACACGACGATAAACGCCGAGATGTTGAGGATGAAGTTCGGGACCAGATCGTGGAAATCCAGGCTGTAGTAGAAATGAGCCCCCGGACGAATGGGTGGAAAGGGAATCCCAGTCCGTGGAGGAAATGGGTAAGGAACACTACCCTCTCATGGGGCCTGGGGGTGGGGATGAGCTGCCCCTCATCTGGGAGCCGGTGCGCGATGTCGTCAGGCAGGTATCCGGCTCTCCTCAGCTTCTTGATGTGTCCCTCCGTGACGGAGGAGACCATCCACCTGCCTCCCGCTCCGGACATGGTTGGAGAAGGTCGAGGTGGGAAATACGGACTTGGGCGCTGGAGCTCGAGTGTGCAAAAATGGATGAGCAAAGGAGGAAGAAGGCGTGGATGAAAAGGTGAATCCTTATCCCTTTATATGGGCGGACGAAACTATGCGCCCCCACTAGCCTGGTAAAACTCGCTTGTCCCCCAAGCGCCGTAATCATGACGCGGTTGGGTTACCCACGCCCGTATTGATGAGAATCCCGTAATAAGGGGAGCACGATCTCTGCTTTGACAAGACGTGTCAAAAAACTGCCTCGCGTTATGTGCGGGGCTAGTTAAAGGAAACGGTTCGAATAATCACCGGGCCATGGCCTAACGTCATATTGCCAAGGCAAGTCAGCAGATTAGATTTGTGGAAATATTATTCTCTCTACGGTGGAGTGTGGAACTTATTTTGCAGGGTCAGACACTATCCTCGTATTCAAATTCTTCTGTTGTGTATTCGGAGGGGGAACCCGCCTTGCAATGCCGAAGACAATACTGCGCGCCGGACTCATCGTCATTGAAGCCTGGTTTAGGGGCTACTGAGGGAGTCCTGGATTAGGGGGTCTCCGGACAGCCGGACTATATCCTTTGGCCGGACTGGTGGACTATGAAGATACAAGATTGAAGACTTCGTATCGTGTCCGGATGGGACTCTACTTGGCGTGGAAGGCAAGCTTAGGCAATACGGATATGTGTATCTCCTCCTTTGTAACCGACCTTGTGTAACCCTAGCCCCCTCCGGTGTCTATATAAACCGGAGGGTTCTAGTCCGTAGGACAACATACAATCATACCATAGGCTAGCTTCTAGGGTTTAGCCTCTCTGATCTGATGGTAGATCAACTCTTGTAATACCCATATCATCAAGAATAAATCAAGCAGGGCGTAGGGTTTTACCTCCATCAAGAGGGCCCGAACCTGGGTAAAACATCGTGTTCCCTCCCTCCTGTTACCATCTGCCTTAGACGCACAGTTCAGGACCCCCTTCCCGAGATCCGCCGGTTTTGACACCGACACTTGGCTTGTCATTGCGGTTGTGCATGATTTAAATATTTTGTGTGGTGAATATAGAGCATAGCCAGACTATATGATTTTGTAGGGATAACTTTCTTTGGCCATGTGATTTTGAGAAGACATAATTGCTTAGTTAGTATGCTTGAAGTATTATTATTTATATGTCAGTAT
Source organism: Triticum urartu (assembly GCF_003073215.2). Taxonomy (NCBI): domain Eukaryota; kingdom Viridiplantae; phylum Streptophyta; class Magnoliopsida; order Poales; family Poaceae; genus Triticum; species Triticum urartu. The sequence continues at coordinate 131,030,650 of NC_053028.1, forward strand.
TAAACTTTTATCTTGAATTTGTCGGATCTGAACATTCATGCCACAATAAAGAAAAATTACATTGAGAAATATGTTAGAAAGCATTCCACATCAAAAATTCTTTTTTTATCATTTACCTACTCGAGGACGAGCAGGAATTAAGCTTGGGGATGCTTGATATGTCTCCAACGTATCTATAATTTTTGATTGCTCCATGCTATTATATTATCTATTTTGGATGTTAATGGGCTTTATTTTACACTTTTATATCATTTTTGGGACTAACCTACTAACCGGAGGCCCAGCCCAAATTACTGTTTTTTGCCTATTTTAGAGTTTCGCCGAAAAGGAATATCAAACGGAGTCCAAACGGAATGAAACCTTCGGGAACGTGATTTTCTCAACAAACGTGATCCAGGAGACTTGGAGTGGGTGTCAAGAAACAATCGAGGAGGCCACGAGGCAGGGGGTGTGCCTACCCCCTAGGTGCGCCCTCCACCCTCATGGGCCCCTCGTTGCTCCACCGACGTACTTCTTCCTCCTATATATATCCACATACCCCCCAAACATCCAGGAGCACCACGAAAACCTAATTCCACTGCCGCAACCTTCTGTACCCGAGAGATCCCATCTTGGGGCCTTTTCCATAGCTCTGCCGGAGGGGGCATTGATCACGGAGGGCCTCTACATCAAATCCATGGCCTCTCCGGTGATGTGTGAGTAGTGTACTTCAGACCTTCGGGCCCATAGTTATTAGCTAGATGGTTTCTTCTCTCTCTTTGGATCTCAATACAAAGTTCTCCTCGATCTTCTTGGAGATCTATTCGATGTAATCTTCTTTTGCGGTGTGTTTGTCGAGATCCGATGAATTGTGGGTTTATGATCAAGTTTATCTATGAACAATATTTGAATCTCCTCTGAATTCTTTTATGTATGATTGGTTATCTTTGCAAGTCTCTTCGAATTATCAGTTTGGTTTGGCCTACTAGATTGATCTTTCTTTCAATGGGAGAAGTGCTTACCTTTGGGTTCAATCTTGCGGCGTCCTTTCCCAGTGACAACAGGGGTAGCAAGGCACGTATTGTATTGTTGCCATCAAGGATAAAAAGATGGGGTTTATATCATATTGCATGAGTTTATCCCTCCACATCATTTCATCTTACTTAAAGCATTACTCTGTTCTTATGAACTTAATACTCTAGATGCATGCTGGATAGCGGTTGATGTGTGGAGTAATAGTAGTAGATGCAGAATTGTTTCGGTCTACTTGTCATGGACGTGATGCCTATATACATGATCATACCTAGATATTCTCAGAACTATACTCAATTCTATCAATTGCTCGACAGTAATTCGTTGACCCATTGTAATACTTATGCTCTTGAGAGAAGCCACTAGTGAAACCTATGGCCCCCGGGTCTAACTTCCATCATATTAATCTTCCAACACTTAGCTATCTATTGCCGTTTATTACTTTGCATCTTTATTTTTCTTTATCATAAAAATACCAAAAATATTATATTATCATATCTATCAGATCTCACTCTCATAAGTGACCGTGAAGGGATTGACAACCCCTTTATCGTGTTGGTTGCGAGGTTCTTATTTGTTTGTGTAGGTGTGTGGGACTCGAGCATGATCTCCTACTGGATTGATAACTTGGTTCTCAAAAACTGAGGGAAATACTTACGCTACTTTATTGCATCACCCTTCCTCTTCAAGGGAAAACCAACGCAGTGCTAAAGAGGTAGCAATGTGCATTACCGAGAGGGCCCAGAGATACCTCTCCAACAATCGGAGTGACAAATCCTAATCTCGATCTATGCCAACTCAACAAGTACCATCGGAGACACCTGTAGAGCACCTTTATAATCACCCAGTTACGCTGTGACGTTTGGTAGCACACAAAGTGTTCCTCCGGTAATCGTGTGTTGCATACTCTCATAGTCACAGGAACATGTATAAGTCGTGAAGAAAGCAATAGCAGTAAACTAAAACAATCAAGTGCTAAGCTAACAGAATGGGTCAAGTCAATCACATCATTCTCTAATGATGTGATCCTGTTAATCAAATGACAACTCATGTCTATGGTTAGGAAACTTAACCATCTTTGATTCAACGAACTAGTCAAGTAGAGGCATCCTAGTGACACTCTGTTTGTCTATGTATTCACACATGTACTAAGTTTCCGGTTAATACAATTCTAGCATGAATAATAAACATTTATCATGATATAAGGAAACAAATAACAACTTTATTATTGTCTCCAGGGCATATTTCCTGCAGTCTCCCACTTGCACTAGAGTCAGTAATCTAGTTCACATCTTTATGTGATTAGTTCACATCTCCATGTGACTAATACCCAAAAGGTTTACTAGAGTCAATAATCTAATTCACATCGCTATGTGATTAACACCCAAAGAGTGATGATGTTTTGTTTGTGAGAGAATTTTAGTCTACGGGTCTGCAACATTCAGATCCGTATGTATTTCGCAAATTTATATGTCTACAATGCTCTGCACGTAGCTATTCTAGCTAATTGCTCCCACTTTCAGTATGTATTCAGATTGAGGGTTAGAGTCATTTAGATCGATGTAAAAAGCTTGCATCGACGTAACTCTTTGCGATGAACTCTTTTTATCACCTCCATGACCGAAACATATTTCCTTAGTCCTCTAAGGATAATTGTGACCGCTATCCAGTGATCTACTCCTAGATCACTATTGTACTCCCTTGCCAGAATCATGCTAAGGTATACAATAGGACTGGTAAACAGCATAGCATAATTTATAGAACCTATGTCTGAGGCATAGGGAATGACTTTCCATTCTCTTTCTACTTTTTGTTGTAGTCGGGTTTTGAGTCTTTACTCAAATTCACACCATGCAACACAGGAAAGAACTCCTTCTTTGACTGTTCCATTTTTAACTACTTCAAAATCTTGTCAAGGTATGTACTCATTGAAAAAAACTTATCAATCGTTTTGATCTATCTCTATAGATCTTGATGCTCAATGTGTAAGCAGATTTATCGAGGCCTTTCTTTGAAAAACTCTTTTCAAACACTCCTTTATGCTTTCCAGAAAATTCTACATTATTTCTGATCAACAATATGTCATTCACATATACTTATCAGAAATGCTGTAGTGCTCCCACTCACTTTCTTGTAAATACAGGCTTCACCGCAAGTCTATATAAAACCATATGCTTTGATCAACTCTTCAAAGCGTATATTCCAACTCCGAGATGCTTGCACCAGTCCATAGATGGATCGCTGGAGCTTGCACATTTTGTTAGCACCTTTAGGATCAACAAAACCTTCTGGTTGCATCATATACAACTCTTCTTTAAGAAATTCATTAAGGAATGTAGTTTTGACATCCATTTGCTAGATTTCATAAAATATGGCAATTTGCTAACATGATTTGGACGTACTTAAGCATCGCTACAAGTGAGAAAATCTCATCGTAGTCAACACCTTGAACTTTGTCAAAAACCTTTTTTGACAAGTCTAGCTTTGTAGATAGTAACTTTACTATCAGTGTCCGTCTTCCTCTTGAAGATCCATTTATTCTCAATGACTCACCGATCATCGGGTAAGTCAATCAAAGTCCATACTTTGTTCTCATACATGGATCCCATCTCAGATTTCATGGCCTCAAGCCATTTCGCGGAATCTGGGCTCATCATCGCTTCCTCATAGTTCGTAGGTTCGTCATGGTCTAGTAACATGAATTCCAGAAAGGATTACCGTACCACTCTGGTGTGGACCATACTCTGGATGTCCTACGAGGTTCGGTAGTAACTTGATCTGAAGTTTCATGATCATCATCATTAGCTTCCTCACTAATTGGTGTAGAGATCACTAGAATTGATTTATGTGATGAACTACTTTCCAATTAGGGAGAAGGTACAATTACCTCATCAAGTTCTACAATCCTCCCACTCACTTCTTTCGAGAGAAACTCCTTCTCTAGAAAGGATCCACTTTTATCAACAAAGATCTTGCCTTTGGATCTGTGATAGAAGGTGTACCCAACAGTTTCCTTTGGGTATTCTATGAAGACACATTTCTCCGATTTGGGTTCGAGCTTATCAGGTTGAAACTTTTTCACATAAGCATCGCAACCCCAAACATTAAGAAACGACAGCTTAGGTTTCTAGCCAAACCACAGTTCATATGGTGTCATCTCAACGGATTTAGATGGTGCCCTATTTAACATGAATGTAGCTGTCTCTAATGCATAACCCCAACATGATAGTGATAAATCAGTAAGAGACATCATAGATCGCACCATATCTAATAAAGTACGGTTATGACGTTCGGACACACCATTACGCTGTGGTATTCCAGATGGCGTGAGTTGCGAAACTATTCCGCATTGTTTTAAATGAAGACCAAACTCATAACTCAAATATTCTCCTCCACGATCAGATCGCAGAAACTTTATTTTCTTGTTACAATGTTTTTCCACTTCACTCTGAAATTCTTTGAACTTTCAAATGTTTCAGAATTATGTTTCATCAAGTAGATATACCCATATCTGCTCAAATCATCTGTGAAGGTCAGAAAATAACGATACCCACCGCGAGCCTCAACACTCATCGAACCGCATACATCAGTATGCATTATTTCCAATAAGTTAGTTGCTCGCTCCATTGTTTCGGAGAACGAGTCTTAGTCATATTGCCCATGAGGCATGGTTCGCAAGCATCAAGTGATTCCAAAAGCCCATCTGCATGGAGTTTCTTCATGCGCTTTACACTAATATGACCTAAACGGTAGTGCCACAAATAGGTTTGACTATCATTATTAACTTTGCATCTTTTGGCTTCAATATTATGAATATGTGTATCGCTACGATCGAGATTCAATAAACCATTCACCTTGGATGTATGACCACAGAAGGTTTTATTCATGTAAACAGAACAACAATTATCCTTGACTTAAATGAATAACTGTATTGCAATAAACATGATCCAATCATATTATGCTTTACGCAAACTCCAAATAACATTTATTTTAGGTTCAACACTAATCCTGGAGGTAAAGGGAGTGTGCGATGATGATCATATCAATTTTGGAACCACTTCAAACTCACATCGTCACTTCACCCTTAACTAGTCTCTATTCATTCTGCAACTCCCATTTCGAGTTACTAATCTTAGCAACTGAACTAGTATCAAATACTAAGGGGTTGCTATAAACACTAGTATAGTACACATCAATAACATGTATATCAAATATACCTTTGTTCACTTTGCCATCCTTCTTATCCGCCAAATACTTGGGGCAGTTCTGCTTCCAGTGACCAGTCCCTTTGCAGTAGAAGCACTTAGTCTCAGGCTTAGGTCTAGACTTGGGCTTCTTCACTTGAGCAGCAACTTGCTTGTCGTTCTTCTTGAAGTTCCCCTTCTTCTCTTTGCCCTTTTATTGAAACTAGTGGTCATGTCAACCATCAACACTTGATGCTTTTCTTGATTTCTACCTTCATCGATTTCTGTATCACGAAGAGCTTGGGAATCGTTTCCGGTATCCCTTGCATATTATAGTTCATCACAAAGTTCTAGTAACTTGGTAATAGTGACTAGAGAATTCTATCAATCACTATCTTATATGGAAGATTAACTCCCACTTGATTCAAGTTATTGTAGCACTCATACATTCTGAGCACATGCTCACTAGCTGAGCTATTCTCCTCCATTTTGTAGGCAAAGTACTTGTCAAAGGTCTCATACCTTTCGACATGGGCATGAGTCTGAAATACTAATTTCAACTCTTGGAACATCTTATATGCTCCGTGGCGTTCAAAACATTTTTAAGTCCCGGTTCTAAGCCATAAAGCATGGTGCACTAAACTATCAAGTAGTCATCTTAGCAAGCTCGCCAAACGTTCATAACGTCTGCATCTGCTCCTACAATCGGTCTGTCACCTAGCGGTGCACCAAGGACATAATTCTTCTGTGCAGCAATGAGGATAATCCTCAAATTATGGATCCAATCCGCATCATTACTACTAACATCTTTCAAGTTAGTTTGTCTCTAGGAACATATCAAAATAAACGGGGAGCTACATCGCGAGCTACTGATCTACAACATAGTTATGCAAATACTATCATGACTAAGTTCATGATAAATTAAAGTTCAATTAATCATATTACTTAAGAACTCCCACTTAGATAGACATCCCTCTAGTCACCCAAATGATCACGTGATCCAAATCAACTAAACAATGTCCGATCATCACGTGAGATGGAGTAGTTTTCAATGGTGAACATCACTATGTTGATCATATCTACTATATGATTCACGCTCGAACTTTCGGTCTCCAGTGTTCCGAGGCCATATCTGCATATGCTAGGCTCGTCAAGTTTAACCCGAGTATTTCTGCGTGTGCAAAACTGGCTTGCACCCGTTGTATGTGAACGTAGAGCTTATCACACCCAATCATCACGTGGTGTCTCAGCACGACGAACTTTGGCAATGGTGCAAACTCAGGGAGAACACTTGTACCTTGAAATTTAGTGAAAGATCATCTTATAATGCTACCATCGATCTAAGCAAAATAAGATGCATAAAAGATAAACATCACATGCAATCAAAATATGTGACATGATATGGCCATGATCATCTTGCGCCTTTGATCTCCATCTCCAAAGTACCGTCATGATCTCTATCGTCACTGACATGACACCATGATCTCCATCATATTGATCTCTATCAATGTGTTGTCACATGGTCGTCTCGCCGACTATTGCTTTTGCAACTATTGCTATCGCATAGGGATAAATTATAGCAATTACATGGCACTTGCATCGTATGCAATAAGGAGACAACCATAAGTCTTCTGCCAGTTGCTGATAACTTTAACAAAACATGATCATCTCATACAACAATTTATATCTCATCACGTCCTGATCATATCACATCACAACATGCCCTGCAAAAACAAGTTAGACGTCCTCTACTTTGTTGTTGCAAGTTTTACGTGGCTGCTACCGGCTGAGCAAGAACCGTTCTTACCTACGCATCAAAAACCACAACGCAGTATAGTGATTGCTTTTTGATCTTCAGAAAGAACCCTGTTCATTGAATCCGATTCAACTAAAGCTGGAGAAACAGACACCCACTAGCCACCTGTGTGCGAAGCACGTCGGTAGAACCAGTCTCGTGTAAATGTACGCGTAATATCGGTCTGGGCCACTTCATCCAACAATGCCACTGAATCAAGAATCAACTAGTGACGGCAAGAAATATGTATATACCCACGCCCACAACACCTTTGTGTTCTACTCGTGCATATGGCATCTACGCATAAACCTAGCTCGGATGCCACTGTCGGGGAACATAGTAATTTCCAAAATTTCCTACGCACACGCAAGATCGTGGTGATGCATAGCAACGAGAGGGAAGAGTATCGTCCACGTACCCTCGTAGACCGTAAGCGGAAGCATTATGAGAACGCGGTTGATGTAGTCGTACGTCTTCACGATCCGACCGATCCAAGTACCGAACGTACGGCACCTCTGAGTTCAGCACACGTTCAGCTCGATGACGTCCCACGAACTCTGATCCAGCAGAGCTTCATGGGAGAGTTCCGTCAGCACGACGGCATGATGACGGTGATGATGTTGCTACCGACGCAGGGCTTCACCTAAGCACCGCTACGATATGATCGAGGTGGATTCTGGTGGAGAGGGGCACGCACACAGCTTGGAACAATCAACTTGTGTGTCCGAGGGTGCCCCCTCCCCTGTATATAAAGGAGTGGAGGAGGGGGAGGGCCGGCCCTCTACTATGGCGCGCCCTGAGGAGTCCTACTCCCACCGGGAGTAGGATTCCCCCCTTCCATGTACGAGAGAAGGAAAGGGAAAAGAGAAGAGAAGGAAGGAGGGGGCGCAGCCCCTCCCCCTAGTCCAATTCACACTAAGCCTTGGGGGGACGCGCAGCCTCCCCTCTCTCTTTCCCCTAAAGCCCAATAAGGCCCATATACTCCCCGGCGAATTCCCTTAACTCTGTGGTACTCCGAAAAATACCCGAATCACTCAGAACCTTTCCGATGTCCGAATATAGTCGTCCAATATAACGATCTTTACGTCTTGACCATTTCGAGACTCCTTGTCCTGTCCCCGATCTCATCCGGGACTCCGAACTACCTTCGGTACATCAAAACACATAAACTCATATTACCGATCGTCACCGAACGTTAAGCGTGCGGACCCTATAGGTTCGTGAACTATGTAGCCATGACTGAGACACGTCTCCGGTCAATAACCAATAGCGGAACCTGGATGCTCATATTGGCTCCTACATATTCTACGAAGATCTTTATTGGTCAAACCGCATAACAACATACGTTGTTCCGGTTGTCATCCGTATGTTACTTGCCCGAGATTCGATCGTCGGTATCTCAATACCTAGCTCAATATCGTTACCGGCAAGTCTATTAACTCGTTCCGTAATACATCATCCCGCAACCAACTCATTAGTTGCATTGCTTGCAAGGCTTATAGTGATGTGCATTACCGAGAGGGCCCAGAGATACCTCTCCCACAATCGGAGTGACAAATCCTAATCTCGATCTATGCCAACTCAACAAGTACCATCGGAGACACCTGTAGAGCACCTTTATAATCACCCAGTTACGTTGTGACGTTTGGTAGCACACAAAGTGTTCCTCCGGTAATCGGGAGTTGCATAATCTCATAGTCATAGGAACATGTATAAGTCTTGAAGAAAGGTATAGCAGTAAACTAAAATGATCAAGTGCTAAGCTAATAGAATGGGTCAAGTCAATAACATCATTCTCTAATGATGTGATCCCGTTAATCAAATGACAACTCATGTCTATGGTTAGGAAACTTAACCATCTTTGACTCAACGAGCTAGTCAAGTTGAGGCATACTAGTGACACTCTGTTTGTCTATGTATTCACACATGTACTAAGTTTCCGGTTAATACAATTCTAGCATGAATAATAAACATTTATCATGATATAAGGAAATAAATAATAACTTTATTATTGCCTCCAGGGCATATTTCCTGCAGTCTCCCACTTACACTAGAGTCAATAATCTAGTTCACATCTTTATGTGATTAGTTCACATCTCCATGTGACTAATACCCAAAAGGTTTACTAGAGTCAATAATCTAGTTCACATCGCTATGTGATTAACACCCGAAGAGTGATCATGTTTTGTTTGTGAGAGAAGTTTAGTCTATGGGTCTGCAACATTCAGATCCGTATGTATTTCGCAAATTTCTATGTCTACAATGCTCTGCACGTAGCTATTCTAGCTAGTTGCTCCCACTTTCAATATGTATCCAGATCGAGGGTTAGAGTCATCTAGATCAATGTAAAAAGCTTGCATCGACATAACTCTTTGCGATGAACTCTTTTTATCACCTCCATAACCGAAACATATTTCCTTAGTCCTCTAAGGATAATTGTGACCGCTATCCAGTGATCTACTCCTAGATCACTATTGTACTCCCTTGCCAGAATCATGCTAAGGTATACAATAGGACTGGTTAACAGCATAGCATAATTTATAGAACCTATGTCTGAGGCATAGGGAATGTCTTTCCATTCTCTTTCTACTTTTTGTTGTAGTCGGGTTTTGAGTCTTTACTCAAATTCACACCATGCAACACAGGAAAGAACTCCTTCTTTGACTGTTCCATTTTTAACTACTTCAAAATCTTGTCAAGGTATGTACTCATTGAAAAAAACTTATCAATCGTTTTGATCTATCTCTATAGATCTTGATGCTCAATGTGTAAGCAGATTTATCGAGGCCTTTCTTTGAAAAACTCTTTTCAAACACTCCTTTATGCTTTCTAGAAAATTCTACATTATTTCTGATCAACAATATGTCATTCACATATACTTATCAGAAATGCTGTAGTGCTCCCACTCACTTTCTTGTAAATACAGGCTTCACCGCAAGTCTGTATAAAACCATATGCTTTGATCAACTCTTCAAAGCGTATATTCCAACTCCGAGATGCTTGCACCAGTCCATAGATGGATCGCTGGAGCTTGCACATTTTGTTAGCACCTTTAGGATCAACAAAACCTTCTGGTTGCATCATATACAACTCTTCTTTAAGAAATTCATTAAGGAATGTAGTTTTGACATCCATTTGCTAGATTTCATAAAATATGGCAATTTGCTAACATGATTTGGACGTACTTAAGCATCGCTACAAGTGAGAAAATCTCATCGTAGTCAACACCTTGAACTTTGTCAAAAACCTTTTTTGACAAGTCTAGCTTTGTAGATAGTAACTTTACTATCAGTGTCCGTCTTCCTCTTGAAGATCCATTTATTCTCAATGACTCACCGATCATCGGGTAAGTCAATCAAAGTCCATACTTTGTTCTCATACATGGATCCCATCTCATATTTCATGGCCTCAAGCCATTTCGTGGAATCTGGGCTCATCATCGCTTCCTCATAGTTCGTAGGTTCGTCATGGTCTAGTAACATGAATTCCAGAAAGGATTACCGTACCACTCTGGTGTGGACCATACTCTGGATGTCCTACGAGGTTCGGTAGTAACTTGATCTGAAGTTTCATGATCATCATCATTAGCTTCCTCACTAATTGGTGTAGAGATCACTAGAATTGATTTATGTGATGAACTACTTTCCAATTAGGGAGAAGGTACAATTACCTCATCAAGTTCTACAATCCTCCCACTCACTTCTTTCGAGAGAAACTCCTTCTCTAGAAAGGATCCACTTTTATCAACAAAGATCTTGCCTTTGGATCTGTGATAGCAGGTGTACCCAACAGTTTCCTTTGGGTATTCTATGAAGACACATTTCTCCGATTTGGGTTCGAGCTTATCAGGTTGAAACTTTTTCACATAAGCATCGCAACCCCAAACATTAAGAAACGACAGCTTAGGTTTCTAGCCAAACCACAGTTCATATGGTGTCATCTCAATGGGTTTAGATGGTGCCCTATTTAACATGAATGTAGCTGTCTCTAATGCATAACCCCAACATGATAGTAATAAATTGGTAAGAGACATCATAGATCGCACCATATCTAATAAAGTACGGTTATGACGTTCAGACACACCATTACGCTGTGGTATTCCTGGTGGCATGAGTTGCGAAACTATTCTGCATTGTTTCAAATAAAGACCAAACTCATAACTCAAATATTCTCCTCCACGATCAGATCGCAGAAACTTTATTTTCTTGTTACGATGTTTTTCCACTTCACTCTGAAATTCTTTGAACTTTTCAAATGTTTCAGACTTATGTTTCGTCAAGTAGATATACCCATATCTGCTCAAATCATCTGTGAAGGTCAGAAAATAACGATACCCGCTGCGAGCCTCAACACTCATCGAACCGCATACATCAGTATGTATTATTTCCAATAAGTTAGTTGCTCGCTCCATTGTTTCGGAGAACGGATTCTTAGTCATCTTTCCCATGAGGCATGGTTCGCAAGCATCAAGTGATTCATAATCAAGTGGTTCCAAAAGCCCATCAGCATGGAGTTTCTTCATGCGCTTTACACCAATATGACCTAAATGGCAGTGCCACAAATAGGTTTGACTATCATTATTAACTTTGCATCTTTTGGCTTCAATATTATGAATATGTGTATCACTACAATCGAGATTCAATAACCATTCACCTTGGATGTATGACCACAGAAGGTTTTATTCATGTAAACAGAACAACAATTATCCTTGACTTAAATGAATAACTGTATTGCAATAAACATGATCCAATCATATTATGCTTTACGCAAACACCAAATAACATTTATTTTAGGTTCAGCACTAATCCTGGAGGTAAAGGGAATGTGCAATGATGATCATATCAATTTTGGAACCACTTCAAACTCACATCGTCACTTCACCCTTAACTAGTCTTTATTCATTCTGCAACTCCCGTTTCGAGTTACTAATCTTAGCAACTGAACTAGTATCAAATACTGAGGGGTTGCTATAAACACTAGTATAGTACACATCAATAACATGTATATCAAATATACCTTTGTTCACTTTGCCATCCTTCTTATCCGCCAAATACTTGGGGCAGTTCTGCTTCCAGTGACCAGTCCCTTTGCAGTAGAAGCACTTAGTCTCAGGCTTAGGTCTAAACTTGGGCTTCTTCACTTGAGAAACAACTTGCTTGCTATTCTTCTTGAAGTTCCCCTTCTTCTCTTTGCCCTTTTATTGAAACTAGTGGTCTTGTCAACCATCAACACTTGATGCTTTTCTTGATTTCTACCTTCATCGATTTCTGTATCACGAAGAGCTTGGGAATTGTTTCCGTTATCCCTTGCATATTATAGTTCATCTCAAAGTTCTAGTAACTTGGTAATAGTGACTTGAGAATTCTATCAATCACTATCTTATATGGAAGATTAACTCCCACTTGATTCAAGTGATTGTAGCACTCAGACATTCTGAGCACATGCTCACTAGCTGAGCTATTCTCCTCCATTTTGTAGGCAAAGTACTTGTCAAAGGTCTCATACCTTTCGACATGGGCATGAGTCTGAAATACTAATTTCAACTCTTGGAACATCTTATATGCTCCATGGCGTTCAAAACATTTTTAAGTCCCGGTTCTAAGCCATAAAGCATGGTGCACTAAACTATCAAGTAGTCATCTTAGCGAACTCGCCAAACGTTCATAACGTCTGCATCTGCTCCTGCCATCGGTCTATCACCTAGCGGTGCATCAAGGACATAATTCTTCTGTGCAGCAATGAGGATAATCCTCAAATTACGGATCCAATCCGCATCATTGCTACTAACATCTTTCAACTTAGTTTTTCTCTAGGAACATATCAAAATAAACGGGGAGCTACATCGGGAGCTATTGATCTACAACATAGTTATTCAAATACTACCAGGACTAAGTTCATGATAAATTAAAGTTCAATTAATCGTATTACTTAAGAACTCCCACTTAGATAGACATCCCTCTAGTCATCTAAATGATCACGTGATCCAAATCAACTAAACAATGTCCGATCATCACGTGAGATGGAGTAGTTTTCAATGGTGAACATCACTATGTTGATCATATCTACTATATGATTCACGTTCGACCTTTCAGTCTCCAATGTTCCGAGGCCATATCTGCATATGCTAGGCTCGTCAAGTTTAGCCCGAGTATTTCTGTGTGTGCAAAACTGGCTTGCACCCGTTGTATGTGAACGTAGAGCTTATCACACCCAATCATCACGTGGTGTCTCGGCACGACGAACTTTGGCAACGGTGCAAACTCAGGGAGAACACTTGTACCTTGAAATTTAGTGAAAGATCATCTTATAATGCTACCATCGATCTAAGCAAAATAAGATGCATAAAAGATAAACATCACATGCAATCAAAATATGTGACATGATATGGCCGTGATCATTTTGCGCCTTTGATCTCCATCTCCAAAGTACCGTCATGATCTCTATCATCACCGACATGACACCATGATCTCCATCATCTTGATCTCTATCAATGTGTCGTCACATGGTCGTCTCGCCAACTATTGCTTTTGCAACTATTGCTATCGCATAGCGATAAAGTAAAGCAATTACATGGCACTTGCATCGTATGCAATAAAGAGACAACCATAAGGCTTCTGCTAGTTGCCGATAACTTCAACAAAACATGATCATCTCATACAACAATTTATATATCATCATGTCTTGATCATATCACATCACAACATGCCCTGCAAAAACAAGTTAGACGTCCTCTACTTTGTTGTTGCAAGTTTTACGTGGATGCTACGGGCTGAGCAAGAACCGTTCTTACCTACGCATCAAAAACCACAACGCAGTATAGTGATTGCTTTTTGATCTTCAGAAAGAACCCTTTTCATTGAATCCGATTCAACTAATGCTGGAGAAATAGACACCCACTAGCCACTTGTGTGCGAAGCATGTCGGTAGAACCAGTCTCGCGTAAGCGTACACGTAATATCGGTCTAGGTCGCTTCATCCAACAATGCCGCTGAATCAAGAATCAACTAGTGACGGCAAGCAATATGTATATACCCACGCCCAAAACTACTTTGTGTTCTACTCGTGCATATGGCATCTACGCATAAACTGGCTCGGATGCCATTGTTGGGGAATGTAGTAATTTCAAAATTTTCCTACCCACACGCAAGATCATGGTGATGCATAGCAACGAGAGGGAATAGTATCGTCCATGTACCCTCGTAGACTGTAAGCGGAAGCATTATAAGAACGCGGTTTATGTAGTCGTACGTCTTCACGATCCGACCGATCCAAGTACCGAACGTACGGCACCTCCGAGTTCAGCACACGTTCAGCTCGACGACGTCCCACGAACTCGGATCCAGCAGAGCTTCACGGGAGAGTTCCATCAGCACGACGGCGTGCTGACGGTGATGATGTTGCTACCGACGCAGGGCTTCACCTAAGCACCGCTACGATATGATCGAGGTGGATTATGGTGGAGGGGAGCACGCACATGGCTTGGAACAATCAACTTGTGTGTCCTAGGGTGCCCCCTCCCCTATATATAAAGGAGTGGAGGAGGGGGAGGGCAAGCCCTCTACTATGGCGCGCCCTGAGGAGTCCTACTCCCACCGGGAGTAGGATTCCCCCCTTCCATGTAGGAGAGAAGGAAAGGGAAAAGAGAATAGAAGGAACAAGGGGGCGCAACCCCTCCCCCTAGTCCAATTCGGACTAAGCCTTGTGGGGACACGCAGCCTCCCCTCTCTCTTTCCCCTCAAGCCCAATAAGGCCCATATACTCCCCGGCGAATTCCCGTAACTCTCCGGTACTCCGAAAAATACCCGAATCACTCAGAACCTTTCCGATGTCCGAATATAGTCGTCCAATATATCGATCTTTACATCTCGACCATTTCGAGACTCCTTGTCATGTCCCCGATCTCATCCGGGACTCCAAACTACCTTCGGTACTTCAAAACACATAAACTCATATTACCGATCGTCACCGAACGTTAAGCGTGCGGACCCTATGGGTTCGTGAACTATGTAGACATGACCGAGACACGTCTCCGGTCAATAACCAATAGCGGAACCCGAATGCTCATATTGGCTCCTACATATTCTACGCAGATCTTTATCGGTCAAACAGCATAACAACATATGTTGTTCCCTTTGTCATCGGTATGTTACTTGCCCGAGATTCGATCGTCGGTATCTCAATACCTAGCGCAATCTCGTTACCGACAACTCTATTTACTCGTTCCGTAATACATCATCCCGCAACCAACTCATTAGTTGCATTGCTTGCAAGGCTTATAGTGATGTGCATTACCGAGAGGGCCCAAAGATACCTCTCCAACAATCAGAGTGACAAATCCTAATCTCGATCTATGCCAACTCAAAAAGTACCATCAGAGACACCTGTAGAGCACCTTTATAATCACCCAGTTACATTGTGATGTTTGGTAGCACACAAAGTGTTCCTCCGATAATCGGGAGTTGCAAAATCTCATAGTCATAGGAACATGTATAAGTCTTGAAGAAAGCAATAGTAGTAAACTAAAATGATCAAGTGCTAAGCTAATGGAATGGGTCAAGTCAATCACATCATTCTCTAATGATGTGATCTCATTAATCAAATGATAACTCATGTCTATGGTTAGGAAACTTAACCATCTTTGATTCAACGAGCTAGTCAAGTAGAGGCATACTAGTGACACTCTGTTTGTCTATGTATTCACACATGTACTAAGTTTCCGGCTAATACAGTTCTAGCATGAATAATAAACATTTATCATGATATAAGGAAATAAATAATAACTTTATTATTGCCTCTAGGGCATATTTCCTTCATCTTGGTGTATCGCGGGCTTTGTTAATATAGCCGGATCATATGGTGTTTTCCCCTCTCTATCTTGGTGTGATGAATTGAGTTTTTCCCTTTGAGATTTCGTTGTTATAAGATTGAATACTTTTATGGATTTGAGAGCACTTGATATATGTCTTGCATATGAATAATGGTGGTGACAAAGGGGTATCATATTGATTCACTGGATATGTGTTTTGGCACTCAACTCGCGGATTACCGCGGTGACATTGGGGTAATCTATGCATAGGGGTTGATGCACGTTCTCGTCTTTTTTTTCTCCGGTAGAAATCTTGGGGCACTCTTTGAGGTTCTTTGTGTTGGATTGATTATTATGAATTTGAAATTTCTTGGTGTTTTTTTAGTACGAACTCTTGGATAGATCGATCGGAAAGAAAGCTTCGAGGTGGTTTTGTACCCTACAAATAATTTCTTCTTATGTTCTCCGCTAGATATGAACTTTCTAGTGATTCTTCATCGCACTTTGAGGTGTTGTTATATGATCCAATTATATTATCACTGTTGAGATATTACACTAGCGAAAGTACGGACCCTAGGCCTCATTTTCAAGCATTGCAATACCATTTTTTGCCCGTTTACTATTTGCTAACTTGCTGTTTTTATTTATTCAGATTATAAAAATATATTTCTACCATCAATATTACACTTTATCACCATCTCTTCGCTGAACTAGTGCACCTATACAATTTGTGATTGTATTAGGTGTGTTGGGGACACAAGAGATTTCTTGTATTTGGTTGTAGGGTCGTTTGAGAGAGACCATCTTCATCCTACACCTCCCACAGATTGATAAACCTTAGGTCATTCACTTGAAGGAAAATTGCTACTGTCCTACAAAACTCTGTGCTTGGAGGCCCAACACGTGTCTACAGGAATAAAGTTGCGTAGTAGACATCACCTATATACAGATATATATAGACGTAGTTTAGAGTGTAGATTCACTCATTTTGCTCTGTATGTAGTCTCGTATTAGAATCTCTAAAAAGACTTATATTTAGGAATGGAGGGAGTAATTAAAGGAAATATGCCCTAGAGGCAATAATAAAGTTGTTATTTTATATTTCCTTATTCATGACAAAGGTTTATTATTCATGCTAGAAGTGTATTGATCGGAACCTAAATACATGTGTGAATACATAAACAAACACCTTGTCTTTAGTGAGCATCTACTTGACTGGCTAGTTGATCAAAGATGGTTAAGGTTTCCTAACCATGGACATGAGTTGTCATTTGATAATGGGATCACATCATTAAGAGAATGATGTGATGGACAAGTCCCATCCGTTAGCTTAGCATAATGATCGTTCAGTTTTATTGCTATTGATTTCTTCGTGTCAAATACATATTATTTTGACTATGAGATCATGCAACTCCCGGATACCGGAGGAGTGCCTTATGTGCTATCAAAAATCACAACGTAACTGGGTGATTATAAAGAGGCTATACAGGTATCTCCAAAGGTGTTTGTTGAGTTGGCATAGATCGAGATTAGGATTTATCACTCCGAGTATCTGAGAGGTATCTCTGAGCCTCTCGGTAATACACATCATAAGAAGCCTTGCAAGCAAAGTGACTAATGTGTTAGTTACAGGATGATGTATTACGGAACGAGTAAAGAGACTCGCCGGTAACAAGATTGAATTAGGTACGAAGATACCGTTGATCCAATCTCGGGCAAGTAACATACCGATGGACAAAGGGAATTACGTATGTTGTCATAACGGTTCGACCGATAAAGATCTTTGTAGAATATGTAGGAGCCAATATGATCATCTAGGTTCCGCTATTGGTTATTGACCGGAGAGGTGTCTCGGTCATGTCTACATGTTGGGGATCGTAGCAGAAATTTAAAATTTTCTACACATCACCAAGATCAATCTATGGAGTAATCTAGCAACGAGGGGAAGGGGAGTGCATCTACATACCCTTGTAGATCGCTAAGCGGAAGCGTTCAAGAGAACGGGGTTGATGGAGTCGTACGCGTCGTGATCCAAATCACCGATGATCCTAGCGCCGAACGGACGGCACCTCCACGTTCAACACACGTACGGAGCGGAGACATCTCCTCCTTCTTGATCCAGCAAGGGGAAGGAGAAGTTGATGGATATCCAGTAGCACGATGGCGTGGTGGTGGAAGTAGCGGGATCCCGGCAGGGCTTCGCCAAGCGCAAGCGGGGAGGAAGAGGTGTCACGGGATGGAGGGAGGCGCCAGGGCTTAGGTTGCTGCTGCCCTCCCTCCCTCCACTATATATAGGGGCCCTGGGGGGGCCTAGAGATCCCATCTAATGGGAGGGGCGGCGGCCTAGGGGGTGGCTTGGCCCCCAAGCCATGTGGAGGCACCCCCACCCCTTTAGGGTTTCCAACCCTAGGCGCAAGGGAGGCCCAAGGGGGGTGCACCAGTCCACCAGGGGCTGGTTCCCACGTCACTTCAGCCCATGGGGCCCTCCGGGACAGGTGGCCCCACCCGGTGGACCCCCGGGACCCTTTCGGTGGTCCTGGTACAATACCGGTGACCCCGAAACTCTCCCGGTGGCCGAAACTGGACTTCCTATATATATATACCTTCGGACCATTCCGGAACTCCTCGTGACGTCCGGGATCTGATCCGGGACTCCGAACAACTTTCGGTTAACCGCATACTAATATCTCTACAACTCTAGCGTCACCGAACCTTAAGTGTGTAGACCATATGGGTTCGGGAGACACGTAGACATGACAGAGACAACTCTCAGGACAATAACCAACAGTGGAATCTGGATACCCATGTTGGCTCCCACATGCTCCACGATGATCTCATCGGATGAACCATGATGTCGAAGATTCAATCAATCTCGTATACAATTCCCTTTGTCTACCGGTATAGTACTTGCCCGAGATTCGATCGTCGGTATCTAGATACCTTGTTCAATCCTGTTATCGGCAAGTCTATTTACTCGTTCCGTAACACATCATCCCGTGATCAGCTCCTTGGTCACATTGTGCACATTATGATGATGTCCTACCGAGTGGGCCCAGAGATACCTCTCCGTTTACACGGAGTGACAAATCCCAGTCTCGATTCGTGCCAAGACAACAGACACTTTCAGAGATACCCATAGTGCACCTTTACAGCCACCCAGTTACGTTGTGACGTTTGGTGCAGCCAAAGCATCCATACGGTATCCAGGAGTTGCACAATCTCATGGTCTAAGGAAATGATACTTGACATTAGAAAAGCTTGAGAAAACGAACTACACGATCTTGTGCTAAGCTTAGGATCGGGTCTTGTCCATCACATTATTCTCCTAGTTATGCGATCCCGTTATCAATGACATCCAATGTCCATGGTCAGGAAACCATGACCATCTATTGATCAACGAGCTAGTCAACTAGAGGCTTACTAGGGACATGTTGTGGTATATGTATTCACACATGTATTATGGTTTCCGGTTAATAAAATTATAGCATGAACAATAGACAATTATCATGAACAAGGAAATACAATAATAACCATTTTATCATTGCCTCTAGGGCATATTTCCAATAGTCTCCCACTTGCACTAGAGTCAATAATCTAGTTCACATCACTATGTGATTGCAATGAATCCAACACCCATGGGGTTTGTTCATATCTTGCTTGCGAGAGAGGTTTATTAGTCAATTAGTCTGAAACTTTCAGATCCATGTGTGCTTTAGAAATATCTATGTCATCTTGTAGATGCAGCTACAACGCGCTACTTGGAGCTATTCCAAATAACTGTTCTACTATACGAATCCGGTTTACTACTCAGAGTCATCCGGATTAGTGTCAAAGTTTGCATCGACGTAACCCTTTACGACGAACTCTTTTACCACCTCCATAATCGAGAAAATTTCTTAGTCCACTAGTTACTAAGGATAAGTTCAACTGCTGTCGTGTGATCCATTCCTAGATCACTCTTGTACCCCTTGACTGACTCATGGCAAGGCACACTTCAGGTGCGGTACACAGCATAGCATACTGTAGAGCCTATGTCTAAAGCATAGGGGACGACCTTCGTCCTTTCTCTCTCTTCTGCCGTGGTCAGGTCTTGAGTCTTACTCAATATTCACACCTTGTAACATAGCTAAGAACTCCTTCTTTGCTGATCTATTTTGAACTCCTTCAAAATCTTGTCTCGGTATGTATTCATTCGGAAGTACCATTAGGCGGTTTTGATCTATCCTTATAGATCTTGATGCTCAATGTTCAAGTAGCTTAATCCAGATTTTCCATTGAAAAACACTTGTCAGATAACCCTGCATGCTTTCCAGAAATTCTACATCATTTCTGATCAACAATATGTTAACAACATATACTCATCAAAAATTCTATAGTGCTCCCACTCACTTCTTTGGAAATACAAGTTTCTCATAAACTTTGTATAAACCCAAAATCTTTGGTCATCTCATCAAAGCGTAGATTCCAACTCCGAGATGCTTACTCCAGTCCTTAGAAGGATAGCTGGAGCTTTGCATACTTGTCAGCATCTTTCAGGATTGACAAAAACCTTTTGGTTGTATCACATACAACCTTTCCTCAAGAAAAATGTCGAGGAAACAATGTTTTTTACATCCTATCTGCAAGATTTCATAAATAATGCAGTAACTGCTAACATAATTCCAACGGACTCTTAGCATCGCTACGAGTGAGAAAGTCTCATCGTAGTCAACTCCTTGAACTTGTCGGAAAACATCTTAACGACAAGTCAAGCTTTCTTAATGGTGACATTTACCATCATTGTCCGTCTTCCTTTTAAAATTCATATGCACCCAACAGCCTTACGACCATCAAGTAGTTCTTCCAAAGTCTATACTTTGTTTTTATACATGGATCCTCTCTCGAATTTTATGGCCTCGAGCCATTCTTCGGAATCTGGGCCCACCATCACTTCTCCATAGCTCGTAGGTTCATTGTTGTCTAGCAACATCACTTCCAAGATAGGATTACGTACCACTCTGAAGTAGTATGCATCTTTGTCGACCTATGAGGTTTGGTAGTGACTTGATCCGAAGTTTCATGATCACTATCATAAGCTTCCACTTCAATTGGTGTAGGTGCCACAGGAACAACTTCCTGTGCCCTGCTACACACTAGTTGAAGTGATGGTTCAATAACCTCATCAAGTCTCCACCATCCTCCCACTCAATTCTTTCGAGAGAAACTTTTCCTCGAGAAAGGACCCGTTTCTAGAAACAATCACTTTTGCTTCCGGATCTGAAATAGGAGGTATACCCAACTATTTTTGGGTATTCTATGAAGATGCATTTATCCGCTTTGGGTTCGAGCTTATCAGCCTGAAACTTTTTCACATAAGCATCGCAGCCCCAAACTTTTAAGAAATGACAGCTTAGGTTTCTCTAAACCATAGTTCATATGGTGTCGTCTCAACGGAATTGTGTGGTGCCCTATTTAAAGTGAGTGCGGTTGTCTCTAATGCCTAACCCATAAACGATAGTGGTAATTCGATAAGAGACATCATGGTATGTACCATATTCAATAGGGTGCAGTTGTGATGTTCGGACACACCATCACACTATGGTGGTCCAGGCGGTATTAGTTGTGAAACAATTTCCACAATGTCTTAATTGTGTGCCAAACTCGTAACTCAGATATTCATCTCTATGATCATATCATAGACATTTTATCATCTTGTCACGACGATCTTCAACTTCACTATGAAATTACTTAAACCTTTCAATAATTCAAACTTGTGTTTCATCATGTAAATATACTCAGCATATACTCAAATCATCTGTGAAGTAAGAACATAACGATATCCACTGCGTGCCTCAGCACTCATTGGACTGCACACATCAAAATGTATTACTTCCAACAAGTTGCTTTCTTGTTCCATCTTACTGAAAACGAGGCCTTTCAGTCATCTTGCCCATGTGGTATGATTTGCATGTCTCAAATGATTCAAAATCAAGTGAGTCCAAATGATCCATCTGCATGGAGTTTCTTCATGCATATCTACCAATAGACATGGTTTGCATGTCTCAATCTTTTCAAAAACGAGTGAGTCCAAAGATCCATCAACATGGAGCTTCTTCATCCGTTTTATACCAACATGACTCAAATGGCAGTGCCACAAGTATGTGGTACTATCATTACTATCTTATATCTTTTGGCATGAACATGTGTATCACTACGATTGAGATTCAATAAACCATTCATTTTAGGTGCAAGACCATTGAAGGTATTATTCAAATAAACAGAGTAACCATTATTCTCCTTAAATGAATAACCGTGTGGCGATAAACATAATCCAATCATGTCTATGCTCAACGCAAACACCAAATAACAATTATTTCAGTTTAACACCAATCCCGATGGTAGAGGGAGCGTGCGATGTTTGATCACATCAACCTTGGAAACACTTCCAACACATATCGTCATCTCACCTTTAGCTAGTCTCCGCAGCCTTTTATTTCCAGTTACTAACGCTTAGCAACCGAACCGGTGTTTATTACCCTGGTGCTACTAGGAGTACTAGTAAAGTACACAGTAATATGACGTATATCCAAAATACTTCTGTCGACCTTGCCAGCCTTCTCATCTACCAAGTATCTAGGGTAGTTCTGCTTCAGTGACCGTTCCCCTCATTATAGAAGCACTTAGTCTCGGGTTTGGTTCAACCTTGGGTTTCTTCACTAGAGCAACAACTAATTTGCTATCTCATGAAGTATCCCTTCTTTCCCTTGCCCTTCTTGAAACTAGTGGTTTAACCATCAAAAATTGATGCTCCTACTTGATTTCTACTTTCGCGGTGTCAAACATCACGAGTTGCTCAAGGATCATCATGTCTATCCCTGATATGTTATAGTTCATCATGAAGCTCCAATAGCTTGGTGGCAGTGACTATGGAGAACCATCACTATCTCATCTGGAAGATTAACTCCCACTCGATTCAAGCGATTGTAGTACTCAGACAATCTGAGCACATGCTCAACGATTGAGTTTTTCTCCCTTAGTTTGCAGGCTTAAGAAACTTGTCAGAGGTCTCATACCTCTTGACGTGGGCACTAGTCTGACATTCCAATTTTAGTCTTTGGAACATCTCATATGTTCTACGATGTTTCAAAAACGTCTTTGGTGCCACAATTCTAAACCGTTAGTATTACGTACTGAACTATCACGTAGTCATCAAAATGTGTATGTCAGATGTTTCCCAACATCTACAGACGATGCTCGAGGTTCAACACACTGAGCGGTGCATTAAGGACATAACCCTTCTATGCAACAATGAGGACAATCCTCAGTTCACGGACCCAGTCCGCATAATTGCTACTGTCAACTCTCAACTAAATTTTCTCTAGGAACATATCTAAAACAGTAGAACCAAAGCATGAGCTACGACATAATTTGCAAAGACCTTTTGACTATGTTCATGATAATTAAGTTCATCTAATCAAATTGTTCAATGAACTCCCACTTAGATAGACATCCCTCTAGTCATCTAAGTGATACATGATCCGAGTCAACTAGGCCGTGTCCGATCATCATGTGAGACGGACTAGTCATCATCGGTGAACATCTTCATGTTGATCGTATCCACTATACGAATCATGTTCGACATTTCGGTCTTCCGTGTTCCGAGGCCATGTCTGTACATGCTAGGCTCGTCAAGTTAACCTAAGTGTATTGCGTGTGTAAATCTGGCTTACACCCGTTGTATGCAAACGTTAGAACCTATCACACCCGATCATCACGTGGTGCTTAGGAACAACGGACCTTAGCAATGGTGCGCAGTTAGGGGGAACACTTTCTAGAAATTATTGCGAGGGATCATCTTATTTATGCTACCGTCGTTCTAAGCAAATAAGATGTAAACATGACAAACATCACATGCAAATCATAAAGTGACATGATATGGCCAATATCATCTTGCGCCTTTGATCTCCATCTTCAAGGCGCGGCATGAACACCATCGTCACCGGCATGACACCATGATCTCCATCATCATGATCTCCATCATCGTGTCTTCATGAAGTTGCCTCGCCAACTATTACTTCTACTACTATGGCTAACGGTTAGCAATAAAGTAAAGTAATTACATGGCGTTTTCATTGACGCGCAGGTCATAAATAAATTAAGGCAACTCCTATGGCTCTTGCCGGTTGTCATACTCATCGACATGCAAGTCGTGATTCCTATTACAAGAACATGATCAATCTCATACATCACATATATCATTCATCACATCCTTTTGGCCATATCACATCACATAGCATACCCTGCAAAAACAAGTTAGACGTCCTCTAATTGTTGTTGCATGTTTTACGTGGCTGCTATGGGTTTCTAGCAAGAACATTTCTTACCTACGCAAAACCACAACGGTGATATCCCAATTGCTATTTACCCTTCATAAGGACCCTTTTCATCAAATCTGATCCGACTAAAGTGGGAGAGACAGACACCCGCCAGCCACCTTATGCATCAAGTGCATGTCAGTGAGTGGAACCTATCTCACGTAAGTGTACGTGTAAGGTCGGTCCAGGCCGCTTCATCCCATAATGCCGCCGAATCAAGATAAGACTAGTAACGGCAAGCAAATTGAACAAATCATCGCCCACAACTACTTTGTGTTCTACTCGTGCATAGAATCTACGCATAGACCTAGCTCATGATGCCACTGTTGGGGATCGTAGCAGAAATTTAAAATTTTCTACGCATCACCAAGATCAATCAATGGAGTAATCTAGCAACGGGGGGAAGGGGAGTGCATCTACATACCCTTGTAGATCGCTAAGCGGAAGCGTTCAAGAGAACGGGGTTGATGGAGTCGTACTCGTCGTGATCCAAATCACCGATGATCCTAGCGCCGAACGGACGGCACCTCCGTGTTCAACACACGTACGGAGCGGAGACGTCTCCTCCTTCTTGATCCAGCAAGGGGAAGGAGAAGTTGATGGATATCCAGCAGCACGACGGCGTGGTGGTGGAAGTAGCGGGATCCCGGCAGGGCTTCGCCAAGCGCAAGCGGGGAGGAAGAGGTGTCACGGGAGGGAGGGAGGCGCCAGGGCCTAGGTTGCTACTGCCCTCCCTCCCTCCACTATATATAGGGGCCCTGGGGGGCGCCGGCCCCTAGAGATCCCATCTAATGGGAGGGGCGGCGGCCTAGGGGGTGGCTTGGCCCCCAAGCCATGTGGAGGCGCCCCCACCCCTTTAGGGTTTCCAACCCTAGGTGCAAGGGAGGCCCATGCGGGGCGCACCAGCCCACCAGGGGCTGGTTCCCACGTCACTTCAGCCCATGGGGCCCTCCGGGACAGGTGACCCCAGCCGGTGGACCCCTGGGACCCTTCTGGTGGTCCGGGTACAATACCGGTGACCCCGAAACTCTCCCGGTGGCCGAAACTGGACTTCCTATATATATATATATATATATATATATATATATATATATATATATTTACCTCCGGACCATTCCGGAACTCCTCGTGACATCCGGGATCTCATCCGCGACTCCGAACAACTTTCGGTTAACCGCATACTAATATCTCTACAACTCTAGCATCATCGAACCTTAAGTGTGTAGACCCTACGGGTTCGGGAGACACGTAGACATGACAGAGACAACTCTCAGGCCAATAACCAACAGCAGGATCTGGATACCCATGTTGGCTCCCACATGCTCCACGATGATCTCATCGGATGAACCATGATGTCGAGGATTCAATCAATCCTGTATAGAATTCCCTTTGTCTACCGGTATAGTACTTGCCTGAGATTCGATCGTCGGTATCCCGATACCTTGTTCAATCTCATTACTGGCAAGTCTCTTTACTCATTCCGTAACACATCATCCCATGATCAACTCCTTGGTCACATTGTGCACATTATGATGATGTCCTACCGAGTGGGCCCAGAGATACCTCTCCGTTTACACAGAGTGACCAATCCCAGTCTCGATTCGTACCAACCCAACAGACACTTTCGGAGATACCCATAGTGCACCTTTATAGCCACCCAGTTACATTGTGACGTTTGGTGCAGCCAAAGCATCCCTATGGTATCCGGGAGTTGCACAATCTCATGGTCTAAGGAAATGATACTTGACATTAGAAAAGCTTTAGCAAACGAACTACACGATCTTGTGCTAGGCTTAGGATTGGGTCTTGTCCATCACATCATTCTCCTAATGATGCGATCCCGTTATCAATGACATCCAATGTCCATGGTCAGGAAACCATGACCATCTTTTGATCAACGACCTAGTCAACTAGAGGCTTACTAGGGACATGTTGTGGTCTATGTATTCACACATGTATTACAGTTTCCGGTTAATACAATTATAGCGTGAACAATAGACAATTATCATGAACAAGGAAATACAATAATAACCATTTTATCATTGCCTCTAGGGCATATTTCCAACAATACATAGTTCTCGAACCCGTAGGGTCCGCACGCTTAACTTTCAATGACAATATTGTTTTATATGAGTTATGTGATTTGGTGACCGAATGTTGTTCGGAGTCCCGGATGAGATCACAGACATGACAAGGAGTATCGAAATGGTCGAGAGGTAAATATTGATATATAGGACGATGGTATTCAGACACCGGAAGTGTTCCGGAGTGTATCGGGTATTTATCGAAGTATCGGAGGGGTTACCGGAACTCCTAGGGAGAATATATGGGCCATATGGTCCATGAGAGGGGATCACACCAGCCCACAAGGGGTGACACGCCCCCCCTATGGCATGAGGCCGAATAGGAGAAGAAGAAGAGGGGGTTCGACCCCCTTTCCTTCTCTTCTTCCCTCTTCTCTTTTTCCTTGCGGTAAATATGGTAAGGGGGCGAATTGAGGGAGACCCCAGGTAGGATTCGACCTACTTGGGGTGCACCCTGGCTGATCCCCTCCCCCTCCCACCTATATATATGTGGGGAGGGGGCGCCTAGGACACACAACGTCAATTTTTAGCCGTGTGTGGCTCCCCCCTCCACAGTTTATACCCTCGGTCATATTCTCCCGGTGCTTAGGCGAAGCCCTGTGAGGTTCACTTCACCATCACCGTCACCACGCCGTCGTGCTGACGGAACTCATCTACTACCTCGGCACCATGCTCGATCAAGAAGGCGAGGGACATCACCGAGCTGAACGTGTGCAAAGCTCGGAGGTGCCGTACGTTCGATACTTGATCGGTGGAGCAAGAAGAAAGTTCGACTACATCAACCGCGTTGTGAAACGCTTCCACTTACGGTCTACGAGGGTATGTGGACACACTCTCCCCCTCGTTGCTATGCATCTCCATGGATAGATCATTGCGTGTGCATAGAATTTTTTTGTTTTTCCATGCAACGATTCCCAATAGTAATTAACATGATCCTCTTGTCCAAAAAACAATACTTTTCATATTGAAAGTGATCGTACTGTCAAGCGCTCGATAATAATTTCCATAATTAACATGATCCTGCCATCCAAATAATGATACTCTTCAAAATTAATATGACCCTTCTGTTGGGGACATAACTATTGGGTATGAACCATCCAGGAGGGGCCGGGTCATACTACTGGCGACTTAAAGATGAAGATGGCGGGTCATGAAGCAAGCCTATTGAAGGCCCAAGATCCAGAGGTGACTTGAGGCCCAAGAGGATGAACCGCCATATGTTTAACTTGTACTGTAGGGAAAGTTTAGTTAGTTACCGAGCCGGACACGTTGTGTATGAGCCGGCCAGGACTCTGTAAGCTGCCGGGCATCAACCTGTATATAAAGGGGGTGACCCGGTGGCGGATTAACTCAAGAAACAACTCATCGAGAGCTAGGTCAAGCGTATTCGCTCCCTGGCTGGTAATCGAAATCCAAGTAATACAACCTAAAGCAGGAGTAGGCTTTTACCTCATTGAGAGGGGTCGAACCTGGGTAAACTCTCTATGTCCTTTGTCCCATTTAACCCCTTCAAGCTAACCTAGTTGCGATGGCTCCACACCTAAGTCCTTTTGCTAGGGCATCTGACGTGTTAAGTCCATGACAGTTGGTGCCCATCGTGGGGCTAGCGCACGGTGGTTTCGAGTTCTTGAAGGGCAGCTTCGCGGGGATCAAGGGATACGCCATTGGCCGGATGACCAAAAGCCACCGCGGCAAGCTCTACATCGAGAAGGACTGGATATAAGCTATTCCCCGCTGGGGACCCATGGCCGGCTCAATCAAGTACGGGTACCGGGTCCCCTTCGGTGAAATCCATGTCTTCATCGGCAAGATCGGCAAGTCGGAGCCTGAGCCGGACACCTGCACCGACATCGTCGAGACGGCTCAGCGCACAGGACCCGCCAGGGTTCAACCGCCACCAAACATGCCTTTTTGGTTTCATCCATGGGTGGATCTTGAGGAAGAATCTGTGTCCAGGGGAGAGACGGTAATCTATTCTGATGGTGAGTCTTCAACTGGTGAGACCGATTCAATGTACCAGTTGTAGGACAACAAGCTTGGGGGCTGTTCTGATGGCGACAGTATTCCGGACCCCTATGAGCCGCTGAACAGGGTTGCGATCTTCATGGCCGGCACAAAACCGGTGCTCGGTTCGACGACTTCTATGGCTATGACACATTTTAACGGCGGTGGCGACGGCTGGTGCTAGCGGCTCTACGCGCCCGCTGGCTCAAGTATTGTCCGAGCTCTTGGAGGCTTTAGCAACCTTATTGACCGCGGAGGTGACACCAGAGAATCAAGCACATCATAAGGTGGATGTGGCGAAGATGTGAGATGAGATAGCTCAAGCCAAGGAGGAGTTTAATGCGGAGAATGCTAGGATGGCAATGGAGCAAGCTGCTTTGGATGCTGAGACACAACGGATTCAGGCAGAGTCATTCCGACTTACCTTGGATCAGAATGCTTCAAACGCCATTATGAGGAGGAGGCACCAGACCCATCTGCCCCTAGAGTTTGAGGCCAGAAATATTTTCAACACACCTGGGGCAGGAACTAGTGACCCGCCCATGGTAAACCGGGTTGTCGAAGCACCCGTGACTGGAGCGCCGGTTCAGCCACGTGCGGTAGACCCGCCTCATTTGAATTTGACTCTCCCTCAGCATGTTCCGACACTGCCGGGTCATTATTCTAACCCTCTGGACAATATGATTGTCGCAGCTACACGATTGGCGACTCTCCCCGTTGAAGGCGAGTCTCCAGCTGCGATGGAGATACGGAGGGCCAGAGAACTTCTTCAAACAGCGGTGGCTCAACATGCGGCTTATTCATACAGTCGTGAATGGATTCATTCAACCCCTCATCCAAGCCGGAGTTATAGAAGGTATATTGATTCACCAACAGTTTTAAGCAGTGAGCGGCACCATAACCAGCCTCGTAGGCATGACCCACCGTGCGCTGGTAACAATGCTCATGCTTTGGTGGACCAGGGCAGGGCGCAGCGCGAGGCCGAGCTGGCAGCTCAGTTGGTGGCTAAACAGCAGTCTCCGGTTTACCCATCGGCGTCTGTGGAGGCAGCAGTGACCTCTAGAACCCTTGGTGCGCCATGTTTACTGTCGGATCTACGTAACAAGAGGTTGCCTAAGGACTTCAAGGG
Source organism: Triticum urartu (assembly GCF_003073215.2). Classification (NCBI taxonomy): domain Eukaryota; kingdom Viridiplantae; phylum Streptophyta; class Magnoliopsida; order Poales; family Poaceae; genus Triticum; species Triticum urartu. Next base: position 131,060,017 of record NC_053028.1, read on the forward strand.
CCCCCACAAGGTGCCTAATTACATAGCAGATCAGCCCCCAGAGGCCTAGATCGAGAGCTATGAGATGGCCATGGAGATGTTGGATGTTAGTGACAGTGCGTGTGCTAAGTACTTCACCATGATGTTGGACGGTCCGACACGTACTTGGCTGAAAGGATTGCCCCCTAACTCCATCAGGTCATGGGCTGAATTGAAGGCATGTTTTATCCAAAATTTCAAAGACACATGCAAGCAGCCTATGTCGATTCTTGATTTAGAATCTTGCGTCTAGGGTGAGGGCGATTCAACCACCAATTGGGTGCGCCAGATCTCGGCCGTTATCCACTCATCGGACATCATCAATGCCGGTTCAGCCATCCTGATGTTGGAAAAGAATTGTCATTTCCTTTCCCTTAAGCAGAAGTTGGGGCGGCTTAAGCACCACTGCAGTGATATGGGAGAGCTCATGGCAGCTCTCGTTAAATACGCCGACTCTGATTGTACTAAAGACCCCGAGTCTAATGAGGAGAAGGTTGGCAAGGGGAAGAAGAGTGGCAATGCAAAGGGACAGCAACATAACACGGCGGGTCAAGGTGGTAACGATAAGCACAAAGCCGACGGTGGTTTAGACTTTATGGCTAACACCAATATGCAGAATAATAATCAGCATCATAAGGGGAAATCATCAGTGCTCTGGTTTGGCGGGCCAAAGTTTAACCTTGAGGGGATGATGAATCAGCCTTGCCCAAAGCACGGTACGCAGGAGAAGCTGGCCTGTCATCTGTGGAGAGATTGCTTCATCATGAGGGAGTATAGAAATTCCAATTTTTTCCAGAATAATCATAGCCCGTAGGGCGGCTCAGGTTCCGGCTCTCAGGAACCTGGCTTTGGGGTGGCAGCTCAAACTCTCGGTTTCAGGGCCAAGGCCGTCAAGGTGGTTTTAAATCAGCAATCTAATCAAGGGAATCAGGAGCAACAGTCTGGTTATCAGAGCAATCTGAAGCAGCTGAATAGTGGTTAGTACCATGTGTTTACCACGAGCCTGTGCAAACGAGATAAGAAGATTCATAAGCGGGCGGTGAATGTGGTTGAGCCAGCAGTTCCGCGATACTTGCGATGGTCCGAACACCCTATTGTATGGAGCCGTGTGGATCAACCGCCCCGGGTCGATAACCCAGGTCATTTGGCTTTAGTTGTTGCTCCTCAGGTTGGAGGATACAAGTTTACAAAGGTGCTTATGGATGGAGGTAGCAGCATCATTATCCTTTATTATGATACTTTTCGCCGTATGAATTTAACTAACAAAGATCTTAAGCCATCTTCTACTATTTTTCATGGTGTGGTGCCCAGTAAGTTGGCGTACCTAGTGGGTAAGATAGCTTTGGTAGTGGCTTTTGGAGACGATCATGATTTCAGAGTTGATACAATGAGTTTTGATAGTCAAGATCAAGAGCCCTTATCACGCCCTGTTTGGACGTCCGGCTTATGCTAAATTCATGGCACGACCCTGTTATGTTTATTTGCAGCTTAAGATGCCAGGTCGTAAGGGCACTATCACAGTACACGGCAACATGAAGATAGACCTGGAGTGTGAAGAGGGCGATGCCGCTTATGCCAAGTCTGTTTGTGCAACCGAGGAGTTGTAGTTCTACAAAGATAATGTTGACCCGGCAGATATGACACCTTTGAAAAATCCAACCATAGAGCATGACCCCTTGTTGAAATTCAAGTCAGCAGATGGCACTAAACTGATTGACTTTGTTCCTGGCGACTCATCCAAGCAGTTCAGTATCAGTGCTAATATGGATCCGAAATAGGAAAGCACGCTCACCGAGTTCGTCTGCGAGAATCGGGACATCTTTGCATGGAAGCCTTCAGATATGCCAGGTGTACCGAAGGAACTCGCTATGCACACTCTCAATATTGATCCAAAGTTTAAACCGGTCAAGCAATTCCTTCGTCATTTTAATGAAGAGAGACGTAAGGCCATTGGTGAAGAAGTGGCCCGGCTCTTGACGGCTGGGTTCATCATTGAAGTTTTTCATCCTGAATGGTTGGCTAATCCGGTGCTGGCACTTAAGAAAAATGGCACCTGGCATATGTGTGTCGATTATACAGACCTTAATAAGGCCTGTCCAGCTAACCCTTTTGCTCTCCCTCGTATTCATCAGATTATTGATGCTACAGCGGGTTGTGAGCATTTGAGTTTTCTGGATGCTTATTCTGGTTATCATCAGATCAAGATGGCAGTTAAGGACCAGGAGAAGACACCTTTTATCACTCCCTTTGGAGCCTTCTACTATGTGTATATGCCCTTCGGGCTCAAGAGTGACCAGGTGCCTTATCAGCGGTGTGTTCAGAATTGCCTTCATGACCAGATTGGATGCAATGCTCATGCTTATGTGGATGATATCATTGTGAAATCCAGGAAGAAGGAGACCTTGATAGATGATCTGAAAGACACCATTGACAATCTCCAAGTCTACAAGATGATGCTTAACCCGTTCAAGTGTGTCTTTGGTGTGCCAGCAGGCAAGCTCTTGGGGGGTTTTGGTTTCTGAAAGAAGCATTGAAGCTAACTCAGAGAAAACCAAGGCTATCACTTCTTTGGCTAAACTAGCATGTATCAATGACGTCCAGCGTTTGGCAGGCCGTATTGCGGCTTTGAGCCGGTTTATAAGGCGTCTGGGAGAGAAGGCTATTCCTTTATATCAGATGATGAAGAAAACATATCACTTTGTATGGAGTGATGCTGCTCATCAGGCATTTGAGGCATTGAAAAGACAGTTGGCTGAGCCGCCAATCCTTGCAGCTCTCATTGATAAGGAACCCTTGCTGTTATATGTAGCTGCTAATAGCAGAGCCATTAGTGTGGCAATTGTTGTGGAAAGGAAAGAATCAGGCAAGGAGCATCTGGATCAGCGGCCGGTTTATTATGTTAGTGAGGTACTTATTAAATCTAAGCAGCGATACCCACATTGGCAGATGCTGGTTTATGGAGTTTTCATGGCGAGTCATAAGATGAAGCAATATTTCCTTCTGTCCAAATAATGATACTCTTCATATTAGTATGATCCTCCCGTCCAATGCTCGATTATACTTTCCAAATTAAACGAACATATTAACTGTGTGGCTAATTAACAGACATAATTAATTGGTTTTTCTAATTAATTGCATGCAACTTTGGGCAAGGCAGCAATTTGCCAAGAGATAACATAGATCATTTTTTAGCATTAATGGATACATGCGAAACCAAACCAAACAACGCACGAACCTACAATCACGAGCGCAGACTCCCCCTTTAGGGGTAGAGAAATTCTGTTTTTTTTCTTTGTGCATGAGGCAAGGGTGGTGGGTTTTCTTATGCGTGCGGCGAGGTGGGTGCAGGTGGGTTTTTTCATAATGAGATTAAGATCTTAATAGTAATGATAAATTTGAAGAAAACTTCCTACTATTAATTATCTGCATCACAAATTATTTTGCATTAATGACTGGTGATACTTTTAATAATTAATGTGATCCTCCTGTTTAGGCCTTGATAATAATTTCCATAATGATACTTAGGTCCAAAGAATAATACTCTTCATAATTAACAAGAGCCTTTCATGAAACACTCAATGATACTTCTATAATTAACATGATCCTCCTATCCAAACAATAATACTTTTCACAATTAAAGTTATCCTACTATCAAAGCTCAACAGTATTTTCCATAATCAATGTCGGGGGTTGGGTGCGACATATGCCAAAGGATGGCTTATCATGGTGGGAGTGAGTAGAACGTCGCCGGTGCCTGGAAGCGGGATGAGGCATAGATACGAACGCCGACGTACTTTACCCAGGTTCGGGGCTTTCCTAAGAGATAACACCCCTAGTCCTACTCTGCGGGGTCTCCGCATGATCACTAGTGTGTAAGTGGTACAATGGTACTCCTCGAGCTGTTTGCTAGAGGTGAAAGAAGGCAGGCACGCTCTCTCCTCCTCTAGGTATGAGTCTAGTCCTAACAGGGCCGAACCCTTTGCATGGGTGCCCTTGGGGGTTTATATAGGCCTACCCCCCCGGGGTACAATGGTAATTTGGTCGGGCGTAGGGCCTGGTCGTCATTCTCTCTGGTCTCCGGCTTGTTGGCTGACAACTGGGGCCCGCCGCCTGGTCTGGTACGGAGCCGACAAGCCGCTCCCACCGCTTGCGGGTCTTGCCGGCTGCTGATCACTGTAGCCGTAACGCTAATGACGTAGGCTTGGTCGGGGAGGCGTGGCTACAGTCCCGCCGCCTGGTGGGCGATCACTGTTGCCACTCCGTGTCTTATCTGGTTGATGGTGCGTGGGGCCCAAGGGAGGGATTGGCCGCTTGCTGGTAGCCGGCTCCTCTGAGGTCTGGCTGCCCCAGCCTCCTCTGACTTCAGGGCTCTGGCTGCCAGGTAGGGCCCGCCGTCTGCAAGCCGTACTTGACCGGCCTTCATGGGAACAGGACTCCGCCTGTCAGGTGTGACGTGTGGGGGGAGAGGCAACGGTGCCGCATCATGCGGAGATCTCCGCATGTACGGGGCACTGTGGCGACGCCCGTCCCTGGATTCGGGGGAAGGCTCGCACTGTAGCCATACCCCATCTTGTCTTCTTAATGGGGGCGCAGACTTTGAGGGCGCCATGGGCCGACTGCTAGGAGCAGGCCTCTCTGGAGGCCGCTTTCTAGGAGTCGTCCCGTCTTGGAGTCGCCTTCCTGAGCATGGCTGTCTTCTAGCAGTCGGCCATTCTGCCAGCCGACCACCAGAAGCCAGTGCTTCATCTTGCCATCTTGAGGGGCACATCCGGCCCCGATATTTTGAAAGGCTTGGGGCCTCGGGTTGTCGGCGTTCTAGGAAAAGGGGTCCCCAGACTTGCCTGCCTGCGGCCTGCGACGTGGCTCAAAGGGGGCCCAGCACGGCCCATCTTCATCAACACAGACTCAAGACCCTCGCGAGGGGCCAAGCCTCGCGGGGCGGACGACACGGAGCTTCCTCAGGCACGGCTCATCAGGCTGGCTCGCGAGGAGGCGGAGAGATCAAGGCAGGGTACCTCACGAGGTGCCCGTGACGCAAGCCATGACGACCAAGGGCGCCAGGCGGGCTCCAGCCCGCGCAGTGTCCACCTTTCCTCTTTGGTGCAAAGGGAGCAAGCGCAGGCGGGAGCATCAAGCAAAGGCGCCCGTTTCGGTGCAACGAGACCAAGACCAGTCCAACGGCAGGGAGGAAGTCATTGTGGAGCCCAAGCCAGCGTCACCACCAGAGTCTTTGGCAGGCGAGGACCAACTTTAGTCAGGATAAGTGTACCAGATGTTCCCCTTCAAAATGGCCAATTGTTGGCGCCCTTCCCGCTCAATATTTGGGAAGAGGCCTAGGGCCTTTGCCTATAAATAGGACCAGTCACCCACAGGGTAGGGGGGTTGAGGATCGATCGGGGTCGAGATCGAATCAGAGGGAGAATCGAGAAGAGAGAGAGAGAGAAGGGTGATTGAACTCCTCCCAGCAGTTCATCGCCCCAGCCAAGAACAGACCCTCGCGAGGCTGTTCTTCCTTGTATCGCTCATCATCATCATCCCAAGAGGCAATCCACCACACCACACACTGGAGTAGGGTATTACACCACAACGGTGGCCCGAACCAGTATAAACCCTGTGTCTCTTGTGTTGTTCTTTCCATAGCCTAGATCTTAGCGAGGCGGAGGGGTGCAGGTAGGCAGAAGGCGAAATCTCTGCGCGCACCCCAGTGTTCGAACCTCAAGGGTCTACCGGAACCCGAAATCTGACATTTGGCGCGCCAGGTAGGGGTGCGTCGGAATTCGTGTTCCACCACCCCGTTCTCCTCCGACCATCGCGCCCATGTTTGACGCTCGTCGGGCCCGCGCCGAGCGCCGGGCCGCTCTCGCTTCCCGCATCGCCCAGACGGCTCCTGTCGGCGGGCGTCTTCGCCGTTCCCCGTCACCTGCCATCAACGCCGCCACCGGCCCGGCGGGGGACGAGCAGCAAGCATCGTCTCAGCATCCGTCCATGCGGCAAGACGGCCGCACCGCTACTCCCTTGCTCACCCCAGCTGGTTCTTTGTCCCGCGCGCTCTACGCACCCATGGAGGCTCGAGCTGTGCTCATTGCGGCAAACGAGCTCCTGCACTACCGTCCCGTCGACGACGTCTACGAAGAATGGCTCGACTGCGTCGCCGAGCTCGTCCGCGCCACAGGGGGCTCTCCTGCACCGTCCGTTCCGCTGCACCGCACCCCGCCCCGAGCGGGCGACGAAGCTCCGGCGGTGCTCCGGCTGCCTCCTCCTCTAGAAGGCACCATGGCTCCAAGGCGCGTGGCCCCTGGGTGGAACCCGCTCCGTCAGGTGCCAGCGCGGCAAGAGCAGAGCTGCCAAGAAGTCCCTCGCCCGCAAGAAGCTGCCCGGGCGCTCCCTGCTCCAGCACGTCGCGACCATGCTCCTGCTCCCGCACGTCAAGACCCCGCGCTGCTCCCAGCTGAAGCGCGTGGGGACATGCAAGACCAAGCTCTCCGTCACCCAAGGCCTCCTGTGGCCACAGCAGGCTGCCGTGCCTTCACCACCGAGCTACGCAGCATCGCATGGCCCGGCAAGTTCAAGCCAGACCTGCCTCCTCGTTACGACGGCACGGCTGACCCTGCAGAGTTCCTCCGGCTCTATGAGCTGGGCATCAAAGTTGCCAACGGAGACGAGAAGGTCATGGCGAACTGGTTTCCCATGGCACTCAAGGACAGGGCCCGCACCTGGCTCCTGAACCTGGCTCCAGGCATGATCTCCTCCTGGGACGAGATGCGCACCCGCTTCATCGCCAACTTCCAAGGTACTCGCGACCGGCCACCCGCCGTGAGCGACATGCGCCGCATCAAGAAACAACCCAGAGAGACCCTGCAGAAGTACATCCAGGGCTTCAACAACGCACGCCTCAAGATTCCCAAGGTGACCGAGGAGGCCATCATCTCAGCCTTCGCCGACGACGTGCGCGATGTCAAGATGAAGGAGGAGCTGGCGATGCATGAAGACCTGTGCACTTCCTTGGAGCTGTTCAACTTGGCAACCAAGTGCGCCAGGGCTGAGGAAGGGCGTCTCTCCCTCCTCGAGCTGCCTGCCACAGACCCAGAAGGGAAGAAGCCTAAGGCCAAGGATGTGAAGCGCAAGGGGGCTGCCGTGCTCGCGGCAGAACCAGACACCAAGCGGGGCAGAGATCAGCCCGAACCTTCCAAGGGCAGTCGGTACTGTGTGTACCACGACCTCCACACCCACAACACCAACGAATGTCAAGAGCTCCGAGCCGTGCGAGAAGGAAGGATCGGCCGTTGCCCTGACCGCGGTGACCGGGGCTACGGTCGAGGAGGAGGAAGGAACGCAGGACGCTGGGAAGACTGCTGCCCATGCCAAGGGTGGTGCGATCGACCTCGCGAGGATCGCTGGCAAGACCCACCTCGCGAGGGAGACTGGAGGGATCAGCCTCGCGAGGATCGCCCGCAAGGCAACGCAGGCCTCCCTCCGCTGCCACCGCAGCCAAGGAGAAACAAGGACCGCCACCAGGACGAGGGGGCTGGGGGCTTCCAGGAGCCGCGCGCGATCGCCTGCATCCTGGGCGGGGCTCAAGCCCTAGCCTCTCAACGCATCTTCAAGCAGTTCGCCCGCGAAGTGAATGCAGTCCTCCCCAAGCTCGAAGCCACGCGCCCTCTCAGGTGGTCGACGTGCGCCATCACGTTCAGCTCAGCAGATCAGCTCAAGTGTGCGGCTACAGCCGGAGTCCTCCCGATGCTTTGTTCCCCAATCATCAGCAACGTGGCGGTCACCAGGACCCTCATCGATGGCGGGGCAGGGCTCAACGTCCTGTCCGTGGAAACATTCAACAATCTCCAAGTGCCCTACAGCCAGCTTCAGCCAACCAAGCCTTTCTCCGGAGTCACCGACAGCTCCACGGTCCCGATTGGGCAGGTCCGCCTCCCTGTCACCTTCGGGGCACGCGACAACTACCGCACCGAGATCATCGACTTCGACGTCGCTCACATTCGCCTGCCGTACAACGCCATCCTTGGGTACCCAGCGCTGACCAAGTTCATGGCCGTAACTCACCACGGCTACAACGTCCTCAAGATGCCAGGAAGTGGTGGAGTCATCACGGTGCCCTGTGAAGAGAAGGATGCGGTGTGTTCCCTGGAACGAGCCTTTCAGGCCGCATCACTGGAAGACCCGGATCGCCGAAGCAGGAGGCTTCTCGAGACCGCCCCCAAGAAGAAGAAGACATCGTCCGGCCCGGCCCCTCAGGAGGCAGGCCCCTCTGGGCCCGCGCCTACCCAGGGGGAACCTCCTTCCATCGCATAGGAAAGCACGCCCGGCGCCCTCCTCAGGCAGGGCTCGGGGGCTCTCCCCTGGAGGGCCACCGACCTGGCCAAGGTCACGAGGGAGGCGCTTGGGCACCACATGGAGGCGTGTTTCGAAGCACGTTTCCCTCAAGGAGTAAGGCAAGGAGAGCTAGACCCTCAGGAGTTCGTCAGCAAGGCCATTCAGGAGCTACAGGAGTCAAGAGTCATGAAAGGCGGCCGCCGCCTACCAGCTGTGGCTCCCCATCCAGGCGAGGATGGTGGGCTGCGCGTCTGCATCGACATACCAGGGCTCAATCGAGTCGCCTCTCTGGAGCGCCTCTGGCCCTCGCGAGTGGGGCACTGCGGAGGTCCATCCCACAGCTACGTTCGCATGCCTTACGGCTTGCCGAACGCGGCTGCCACGTACCAGCGCCTCATGAGGGACATCATGGAGGCTCAAGAGGCCAGGCGTTCCGCAGCCCTGGCGGAGATGGAGATGGTCCGCGAGGAGCCACCAGCGCCTCCGGAGCCTCCCGAGGCCCCTGGGCCTGGGCGCTCGTGAGGATCGGCTTCCGCAGCCCACCAAGTCTGCTACACCAACACTCCTTCGTCCCCAACATCATCAGGTGACATCTTTCTAGTTTCACTTCCAGCTGGGAGCGCCCCCCCCAGGGATGCATTATTCCCAGGCCGCGTGGGTCCGTCCCTGCGGCATGTATCCCTTTTATTTCATGTTGTTAGCTTACCTTGTTGGGGGCGCCCCTCGGGCTGCATCATCCCCAAGTTGCTCGGGTCAGACCCAGTGACATGTATCCCTTTTGCGTTTATTTCTGGTTATGTGTTCGACCCACCATGGTTGATTATTTGATGCCGGTCCACGGCACCTCTTCTTCTCCATGCCGACCACTTGCACGTTAAAGGGGGGTACCTGAGCATCGCGACTCAGGGCTCTTACTGGCTCTCCAGCCCTCACCCTCTGGCCTTATCCATGGCATTGCGACCTGGCATACCAGCGATGGCTGAGACCAGCTCGAGGGCCGGGACCCGAGGACGTAGAGTGCCGGCATCTAACCAAATTTGCAGGGACACATCACGAGATAAGGCCCAGTGCCAGGCGCAACCCGCCTAGAGGTAGGGCCCCGTGAGTCCCGCGCTGGCTCACGGGTACCCAGATACACCTCGCCAGGCCCTACCGTGCCAACCACGTGTCAGGGTGGGGCTGTACACGCCCCGGGGGCTCCTCCCGGAGGGGGCCCCCTCCCACGTACCAGTGGAAGCACCATGCTCCGCGCTGGCTGACGACACTGCCGAGGAGCGGCTATGCCCGTACACATACGGAAGCGCTATGCTTCGCGCTGGTGATAAACAACTGAGGGTGGCCCCGGGGCCGCATCAACCTCAGGGAGCCCAGAGCTCAGTGCCTAGCCTCATCGTAACGCCTCCCCTCGGGAGTGCCGCGCGAGGGGGATGGGCACGGGGGCTGCGCCTGGGTCACGCCCAGACGCACGCCGCCCAGCCAGGCCCCCCCCGAGCCTGGTTCGTCGCGCGTCTCTCCCCGAGCGGAGCCAAGGTACGAAGGCCGTTTGAGCGTCAAGGGGGACTCCTCTGAGCATCGCGACTCAGGAGCCTAACTGGTCACGTAGCCCCTCACTCCTTAGTTCCAAAAGGCTAACGGCGGTTGAGGTATGCGCGTGGCCGGGCTCTGCAGACGTAGAACGGTAGATCCACCCACATCATACCTCCCTACTTGCTGTTCGTGCGCCAAGGGGGACTCCTGAGCATCGCGATTCAGGAGTCTAACTTGTCACGTAGCCCCTCACTCCTTGGTCCCGTCCTGGTTTCCGGTCGGGGCTAACGGCGGCTGAGGTATGCGCGGGGCCGGGCTCTGCCGGCGTAGAACATAAGCAAGTAGGAAGGAAAAGCATAAATTTCAAGGAATTCAAAAGCAAATATTACAGTCCACACTGTTATCTCAATGCCAAACGCAAGTTTAAACGCCTCCCCGAGGCATGATACATGTGCAGGAATTAAAGGCAGGACAGGAGCCACAACGGAGTCACTTGTCGGCGGTGGAGCAGCGCGGAGTGGGTTCCCTCATGGAGCAGTGGGGTTGGCAGCGCCTTGCTTCGGCTTGGTGCTGAAGGCCCGGAACTTCCCCAGCAGAGCCTTCGTGCGACCCTTCACGACTTCGGCAGCGGTAGCGGCACGCTCGCTGCTTACTGGCTCCAGCAGGCTGTCGAGGTCGACGCCGGGATCGCGAAGGTAGATGTGGGTGAGGACCCACGTCAGCGCTGCAGAAGACAGGGCACACGCCTCGGCCTCGGCCGTGGGGCCAAGGCCAAAGGCGACATCTTCAAGAGCGCGAACCAGGAAGGGAAGCAGCTTGGCGGGGCCGTCCTCGGCGCCAGCCAGCGGGCTCTCCAGGCCGCTGTCGTAAAGCGTCCTCAGCGATGAGTGAGCCTTCACCTCCATCTCCGTGAAGGCCACGCAGTCCTCGGCAAGAACCTGGGCCTTGTCGTCCAGCTCGACCTTCCTCGCCCCCAACTCCTGCTCCAGCGCGCCTAGGCGGTCGCGGCGCTTCCTGAGCTTGACCTCCCTCTCCTTGACGGCCGCCTCGCAAGCCTTCACGCCTTCCTCCTGCTCTTGGCGAAGGCGGACCTCTTTCGCGAGCTGGTCCCGCAGGCCTTGCAGCTCGTCCTCCAGCGCCTTGCAGCGACCACGGACGTCGACCACCTCCCCCAGGGCTGCGTCCCTAGCAGCCTTCGCCTCAAGGATGGCCTGCCTCTCCTCATGGAAAGCCGTCAAGGCCTGGACCAGCGCCGCCCGAATCGAAGCGTTGGAGCGAATCCATCCTGAAGCCAGCTCCAAGCGCCCGGCCACCAAGCGAGGGTCGGCGCCAAGAAGATCCTGCCGCAGCCGATCCTGCTCAGCAGCAGCACGATCCAGAACGGCAGGAGGAGTCGGAGAGACAGCAGTCGGTGGAGTAGAAGGAGAAGGCGGCAGCGCGGCCACAACATCCTGAGGCGGAGCCTGCTGTGCCCCAACGGCTGTAGTGGCGGCAGCAGGCAAAGGCACCTCGGGAGTCACTTGGGCCATGGGGGCTGAGCTCGCCCCAGCCGGCTCAGCTAGGCCTCGCGAGGACGACCGGGCAGGAGAAGCCCGTGCATCGCGGTCACCTTCCTTCGCGGGAAGAGGCGCTGCCACGGATGGAACCTCAGGAGTTCCCTTCGGCTTCTTTGCTGCGGGCGCCAGCCTATCCAAGAGATGCGGACGTCAAGACTCAGAAGCAGAACAAGAAATAAAGACAAGAATCAAGCGCTTACGGGTTGTCGCCAGTGAGCTCAAGCGGCCTCCGGCCAAATTTGAAGCCCGAAAGCCGACTGGAGGGGTCAACCTCGGGAAGCTTGGAAGCGGGAGGTGCGTCTGCGGTCCGCCTCGGGGCCGGGGCAGACCCGCGGGAGATCAGCCCGGTCCTGTCCTTCTTCGGGATCAGGGGCAAGCTCCCATCGTCATCCTCGTCGTCATCGCTCGGAGAGAGGCGGAGAACGCGGGACCTGCGCCGGGGGAGGGGAGCCCTCGACTCTCCGTCAGTCGCCTCGGAGTCAGGCCCTTTTTCCCGCTCCCCTCCTTCCTCCTCTCCGGTCGAGTCGTCGGAGGGCACGTCCACCGGTTCCTCGGGAGTTTCCATGGGCATGGGCCCGTCCCCGTTGAAGACAGGCATGGACTCCACTACCTGATCCCAGTCGTCACGGAGGAACAAGGGCGTAGGAGCGCCCTCCAACCTCGCCACATTGCCCCCAACCAGGGATTGGAGGACCGCAGCCAGATCTCCGTCGGCCAAGGCCGCGGGGCTCGGATGGGGCCTCCACATCGGAAGTGAGTACTGCCGAAGCGGAGCCAGCTGGTGCTCCAGGAATTCCCTCAGCAGCGACGCGCCGGTCAGCTTCGCCGCCGCCATGTTGGCCGGCCTCAGATCCGCGTCCATCTTCTCCAACACCAGCTTTGCGCGGGGGTCCACGAGCTCCTCTCGACCCCAATCGCTGGAGCTCGTGGGTTTCTCCATGGGCAAGATCAGCCGAGGGTTGATGCGCCCAGCATCTGCCAAGACCCACTTGCTCCTGAAGCCCTCAATCCTTTTCCCGGGGTTCGAAATGGAAATGGCACCACCGTACGCGATGAAGCTCGTGCACGCAGAAGCAGGACCGCGAGAGGTCCGGAGGTAGAAGTAGTGGCGCAGCAACGCCACTGAGGGCTGCACCCCTACGTGATCCTCGTAGTAATAGGCGAAGATTGCCAGGAGAAGGACGGAGTTGGGGTGGAGGTGCAGAGCCTGTAGCTTATAATGGCGTAGGACAGAGAAGAAGAACTCGGAGAAGGGAGGCACCAGGCCAGCAGCAATGGCGCTTACAAAGAATGGATAGAAGGTGCTCCCTTGGCCCTCAGGGGTGGTGGAGCCGGCCTTGAACACCTTCGCCCCGTCGATGCCCCACGCCGCTGCCATCCGGCGCAACCGGGCGAGGCTCGCCTCTGACACGTTCGGCGAGTCCAGGGCAGACGAGTACCAAGCTACGGCCGGGGACTGACGAGGTGCCATGGCTTCCTAGGTCACGCGGTCGGAGTAGATCTGGAAATTTTGGAGGAAGGAAGGAGAGGCGCAAGAAAGGGGATCTGAGCAGCAACCGGAGAAAGCAGAAAGCAAAGCCCAGGCAGATGCCGCTCCTTTATCAACTCGCGCGGTTGCTGAGGCGCTCACGTCCAATCAACCGCCACGCGGCGCCCAAGGCCACAGGCTGTTAGGGCCCGCGGCGCTTCGCCCTTGCCCTTTCGCCTCCCTACACGGCCAAGTCCGGGCACGCCTTGGGCCCGGGGGCTACTGTCGGCATTCTGGAAACGGGGGTCCCCAGACTTGCCTGCCTGCGGCCTGCGGCGTGGCTCAAAGGGGGCCCAGCACGGACCATCTTCATCAACACAGACTCAAGACCCTCGCGAGGGGCCAAGCCTCGCGGGGCGGACGACACGGAGCTTCCTCAGGCACGGCCTCATCAGGCTGGCTCGCGAGGAGGCGGAGAGATCAAGGCGGGGTACCTCACGAGGTGCCCGTGACGCAAGCCATGACGACCAAGGGCGCCAGGTGGGCGCCAACCCGCGCAGTGTCCTCCTTTCCTCTTTGGTGCAAAGGGAGCAAGCGTGGGCGGGAGCATCAAGCAAAGGCGCCCGTTTCGGTGCAACGAGACCAAGACCAGTCCAACGGCAGGGAGGAAGTCATTGTGGAGCCCAACCAGCATCACCACCAGAGTCTTTGGCAGGCGAGGACCAACTTTAGTCAGGATAAGTGTACCAGATGTTCCCCTTCAAAATGGCCAATTTTTGGCGCCCTTCCTGCTCAATATTTGGGAAGAGGACCAGGGCCTTTGCCTATAAATAGGACCAGCCACCCACAGGGTAGGGGGGTTGAGGATCGATCGGGGTCGAGATCGAATCAGAGGGAGAATCGAGAAGAGAGAGAGAGAGAGAAGGGTGATTGAACTCCTCCCAGCAGTTCATCACCCCATCCAAGAACAGACCCTCGCGAGGCTGTTCTTCCTTGTATTGCTCATCATCATCAGCCCAAGAGGCAATCCACCACACCACACACTGGAGTAGGGTATTACACCACAACGGTGGCCCGAACCAGTATAAACCCTGTGTCTCTTGTGTTGTTCTTTCCATAGCCTAGATCTTAGCGAGGCGGAGGGGTGCAGGTAGGCAGAAGGCAAAATCTCCGCGCGCACCCCAGTGTTCGAACCTCAAGGGTCTGCCAGAACCCGAAATCTGACACGGTTTAGGCTACCCGTGGCCCATTACTCCGACAATCAACATGATCCTTTCGTCCAATGATGATACTCTTCATAATTGATGTGATCCTTCTAGCCGGATAATGACACTCTTCATATTAGAATGATACTCCCATCCAACGCTCGATTATACATCCTAAATTAATTAAACACATTAACTGTCTAGCTAATTAACACACATAATTAACTAGTTTGGCTAATTGATTGCATGTAAGTGTGGGCATGGCAGTAATTGGACAAGAGATAACCGAGATGATTTTGGGGAATTAATGGATGCATGCAAAACCAAACAAAATGACGCACGTAACCTACCATCATGACCACTTGGTTGATATTAACAAAACTCTCAGAGTTTGTACAATTCGTGAATGTATGCGTTAACATGTGATTGTGAAATAAAAAAAAGGTCTACAGGAAGCTCACTTTGTGCTCTTAGGGTGGTGGCGGCTAGGTTGGTCCATCTGTTCTCGTCTCGCCGTTGGCTGCAACACTCGCCCATGATGAAAATGATGCTTGGATAGGTAGATGATGGTATGAGGGAAATTGATCAGATGAAGACTCTTCCCACAATTACCTCTCGATTGGAGTTAGCCTGAGACACGCTCCTTGGGCACCTCCTCTGAGGATGCACAACCCTGAGGGGTATCTTTGTTGGGGAACATAGTAATTTCAAAATTTTCCTACGCACACGCAAGATCATGGTGATGCATAGCAACGAGAGCGGAGAGTATCGTCTACGTACCCTCGCAGACCGTAAGCAGAAGCGTTATTGCAACACGGTTGATGTAGTCGTACGTCTTCTTGATCGACCGATCTAGTAGCAAAGATACGACACCTCCGTGATCTACACACGTTCGGCCTGATGATGTCCCGCGAACTCACGATCCAGTAGAGCTTCCAGGGAGAGCTTCGTCAGCACGACGGTGTGATGGCGGTGATGATGTTGCTACTAGAATAGGGCTTCACCTAAGCACCGCTACGATATTACCGAGGTGGATTATGGTGGAGGGGGCACCGCACACGGCTCAAGATCAATGATCAACTTATATGTCAATGGGGTGCCTGTCGGTGTCAAAACCGGCGGATCTCGGGTAGGGGGTCCCGAACTGTGCGTCTAAGGTCGATGGTAACAGGAGACAGGGGCACGATGTTTACCCAAGTTCGGGCCCTCTCTATGGAGGTAATACCCTACTTCCTTCTTGATTTATCTTGATGAATATGAGTATTACAAGAGTTGATCTACCACGAGATCGTAATGGCTAAACCCTAGAAGTCTAGCTTGTATGACTACGGTAATGAGTATCTCCTATCCGGACTAAGTCCTCCGGTTTATATAGACACCGGGAGGATCTAGGGTTACACAAGGTCGGTTACAAAGAAGGGAATCTACATATTCCGTCGCCAAGCTTGCCTTCCACGCCAAGGAGAGTCCTATCCAGACGCGGGTACAGTCTTCGGTCTTCGTATCTTCACGGCCCATCAGTCCGGCCCATATCAACAGGCCGGACGCCCGAGGACCCCTTAGTCCAGGACTACCTCAGTACCGCTGAACCTGGCTTCAATGACAAGGTATCCGACGCGTAGATCTGTCTTCGGCATTGTAAGGCGGGTTCCTCCTTCCGAACTCCAAAATAGTCTTCGGACGAATTGATCGTGTCCGGACCTGTAACACACACCACACCCAACCGTAGAGAGAATTTAATACTCCACGAGTCCAATCCGCTGACAACTTTTTACAACATGACATCACGTCCGTCCGGTCTTAATTTCAAACCGTTTTTCATCTGCCGCTCCATGTTTCAAGACGCGGTTGCCATTGGCATGTCTTGTCAAAGCAGAGATCGTGTCCCCTTATTACGGGATTCTCATCAATACGGGTGTGGGTAACCCAACCGTGCCGTTTACACAGCCCTTAGGAGTAGACAAATTTTAAGGCGAGTGGGGAGGCGTTCAATATTCACTGCCCTTATAAGGAGATAAGATTCCCCTTTCTTCTCCCACGCCTTCTCTCTTCCTCTGCCCTTCCACTCTTGAGCTCCAACGCCCAAGTTCTCATTTCCTCTGTCTCGAGCAAGTACTCAACCATGTCCGAATCCAGAGCTGGTGGCAAGTGGATGGCCTCCTCTGTTCAGAAGAAAGACATCAAGGAGCTCCAAGAGGTCAGATACCTGGCCAAAGAAATCAGTCATCGTCTCCCGGCCGAGGGACAGATCGTCCCTACCCCAGAGCCCCATGAGAGGGTTGTGTTCATCACACATTTCGTCCACGGGCTGGGATTCCCTCTCCACCCGTTTTTCCGTGGATTGATGTTTTACTATGGGCTGGATTTTCACGATCTAGCCCCTAACTTTATCCTCAACATCTCGACATTTATAGTCGTTTGTGAGGCCTTTCTCCGTATCCCACCTCACCTCGGCTTATGGCTGAAGACCTACAATGTAAATCCGAAGGTGGTGAGAGGCCAAAAAGCAGAGTGCGGAGGTGCCATGGTGGGTAAGATGCCCAACGTCACATGGCCCGAAGGCTCCTTTGTAGAGACGGTGAAGGGGTGGCAGTTGAGGTGGTTCTACATCACCGAGCCGCGCGACACCAGCTGGACGGCGGCCCCCGGATTCCGATCCAGAGTCCTGATGCGGCTCACCTCCTGGCAAGATAAGGGCCTAACCTGGGGCTCTTCAAGCAAGCTCACTGGGCTCCAGACGTGCGTACAAAACATGATAACCAAGAGAATAAAACTCATCAACGTGGTCCAGGTTATGCTCATTCGCCGGATCCTTTCGTGCCAACGCCGGACTCGCTATTTGTGGGAGTTTGATCCGGCCAAGCACCAAACGCTGCTAAAGCTCTTCGACACGACGCATGAAGACATCTGGAAAGTGCTTTTCAAGGCCAGCGAGACACCACCACCCACGATCGAGGATCGCGGGCTCATCTTAAAATGCCAGGCTAATTCGGTAAGTTCTTTCATGTTCTCAAGGTATAGCCTTTACCGACATATTCTGAGAAGGAGTCTAAGCTTTCCTACCCATTTTTTAGGCTGTATCGATATAGCTAAGCAGATTAGCTGTTCGGCTCCGCTGCCCGAAGACCAAGAGACCCTGCTTCTGATGAAGATGTTGTTTCCGGCACCTTATGATGTGCCGGAGAAGAAGTCCAAGAAAACAACCAAGGGGGTCCGGAGTGGCCTTCGCCAAGAAGGTGCTTCGGACGGGACATCCGAAGATGGGACTCGCTCTTCGGTCGCCGAAGATGATGACGAGGAGGAGGAAGAAAGCGACTCCCCTCCTGAGGTGGGAAGGAAAAAGAGGGGGGCCTCCACTAATCTGGAGACGAAGGCGCCTAAGAGGGAGAAGGGCTCCCTGGCAGATAACTCCGCCTGGGATGTCGACAGCAGTCCGGAGCGAATGCCCCGGACCAAGCCTCAGGCCGCCTCGTAAGTACCATGAACCTGATGCACATCCCAATGCCCGGCCTTCCCCACATTGCAATATTAATATGTTTAAATTGTGCTATTACACTCCGGCCCTCGATAGCTCCCTGCGATCCTAAACTGGAGGTTCGCTAGATTCAAAGGAGATGGCCAGTGCGTCACCGCCGCCTGCTCACTCTCCCTCAGCCAAGGGTGATGACGAGGTGGTGTCTCAAAGGACCCTCCCCGACCAGGGCGAGGTTTCGGAGATCGTCAGTATGACGTCCAAGGATGACTCTTCGGCCGCCAGACACATGGGGGAAAAAGCCCCCATGGGGACTGATGATAGGGGCCGAGTTCCATTTGGCCCTCAGCCGGATACCATCCCGGAGACCTGCACGGCTCCAGAATCCAGCGAATGGCCTTCCCCGAAAGGAGGAGTGTCGGTGTCAAAACCGGCGGATCTCGGGTAGTGGGTCCCGAACTGTGCGTCTAGGCCGGATGGTAACAGGAGGGCAGGGACACGATGTTTTACCCAGGTTCGGGCCCTCTTGATGGAGGTAAAACCCTACGTCCTGCTTGATTAATATTGATGATATGGGTAGTACAAGAGTAGATCTACCACGAGATCAAGGAGGCTAAACCCTAGAAGCTAGCCTATGGTATGATTGTTGTGTATGGAGTTGATTGCCTACGGACTACAACCCTCCGGTTTATATAGACACCGGATAGGGTTAGGGTTACATAGAGTCGGTTACAATGGTAGGAGATCTTGAATATCCACATCGCCAAGCTTGTCTTCCACGCCAAGGAAAGTCCCATCCGGACACGGGACGAAGTCTTCAATCTTGTATCTTCATAGTCCAGGAGTCCGGCTGAAGGTATAGTCCGGCTACCCGAACACCCCCTAATCCAGGACTCCCTCAGTAGCCCCTGAACCAGGCTTTAATGACGACGAGTCTGGCACGCAAATTGTCTTCGGCATTGCAAGGCGGGTTCCTCCTCCAAGTCCTTCATAGAAGATTGTAAACACCAAGAGTAGTGTCCGGCTCTGCAAAATAAGCTTCCACATATTGCCATAGAGAGAATAATATTAACACAAATCAAATCTGCTGACGTATTCCGCAGTGCGTCATCACACTACAGCCAAGTCCTTTACTCGAATCGTTTTTACTTTTCCACCTTAGCATGTTTCGCGAGGCGGTTTCCATGGCACATCTTGTCAAAGCAGAGATCGTGTACCCCCTTTACGGGATTCTCATCAATACGGACGTGGGTAATCCAATCGCGCCACTTATCACGGCGCTTGGGAGGCAAGCGAGTTTTACCAGGCAGGTGGGGACGCACAACCGCATCCGCCCATATAAGGGGATAAGGATCCACCTTTTTACCTACGCCTTCTTCCTCCTTTGCCTATCCATCTCCTGCGCACTCGAGCTCCAGCGCCCAAGCCCGCCCTTCCCACCTCAACCTTCTCCAGCAATGTCCGGAGCGGGAGGCAAGTGGATGGTCTCCTCCGTCACGGAGGGCCATGTCAAAAAGCTAAGGAAGGCCGGATACTTGTCCAAAGACATCGCGCACTGACTTCCCGAGGAGGGGCAGCTTCTTCCCACCCCAAGGCCCCATGAGAGGGTAGTATTCCTTCCCCACTTCTTCTGCGGACTGGGTTTTCCACTCCACCCATTTGTCCGGGGGCTCATGTTTTACTATGGCCTGGATTTCCACGATCTGGCCCCGAACTTCGTCCTCAACATCTCGGCGTTTATCGTCGTGTGCGAGGCTTTCCTCCGCATCCGCCCCCATTTCGGCCTCTGGCTCAAGACCTTCAACGTCAAGCCCAAGGTGGTGCGCGGCAGCCAGGCGGAGTGCGGAGGCGCCATGGCGGGCAAGATGGCCAACGTCCTATGGCTCGAGGGCTCCTTCGTGGAGACCCTGAAGGGGTGGCAATCGTGGTGGTTTTACATCACCGAGCCGCGCGATCTGAAATGGATCGCAGCCCCCGAGTTCCGATCCGGACCCCCCACGCGGCTTATGTCCTGGAAAGAGACGGGCCTGTCATGGGGCGACGAAAAAGAGGTGACTGGACTGCAGACATGCATCCAGTCCCTGGTGAGCAAGCCGATCAAGCTCGTCAATGTAGTCCAGGTTATGCTCGTCCGCCGGATCCTCCCGTGTCAACAACGGGACTTTAATCTGTGGGAGTTCGATCCGGCGCAGCACCAAACCCTTAACAGGCTCTTCGACACGACGTATGAAGATGTCTGGAAGGTGCTAACCAAAGTCGCCGAGGCTCCCACATCCGCTTTCGAGGACCGCGGATACAGCTCGCGGCATCACGCTAGCGAGGTAAGCTATTTTCACCTTTTACAGGATGTTAAGTTTTTTCATAGTCTGACTCTATGCGGGATCTAAACTCCCTCACCTTTGACAGGCTTGGCAGGCGCAGTCCAGATCGATTAACTGTCCGGCTCCCTTGCCCGAAGACCCAGCCCCTGCTCTCCTAGTGAAGCTGATGGTTCCGGCGCCTTATGTGGTACCGGAGAAGAAGGCCAAGAAGAAGAAGGCCACGGGGACTCGAAAGAGTGCCCGTAATGTGGTGGTGTCGGACTCGTCATCCGACGAGTCCGAGACGCTCTCCTCCCGTGAGAACGAGGAGGAGGAAGAAGAAAACTCTCCCCCTCCAGCGGGGGGAGGAAAGAAAAGGAAGGCCGCCCCAACGGGAGAGGCCGAAGGGTCCAGGAAGAGGAAGACCCCTCCGCCGAACTACTCCCCCGACGCCGAAGAGGACGAAGAGGAGTGGCCAGATAGGGCCAAGCGTCCGGCGAAATCGTAAGTATTCGGATATCAGAGTAACTCATGACGTTCCTTTGTCGCACAGCTTTCCCTAATGTCGAACATAATTATGCAGCCCGCCCCGGGCCGAACTCAACGAGTCGTCGAGCGGCTCCCTGGATTCATCGGACGTGAACTCAGTTCCGCCCGCTGTCTCCCCCCGCACTACGGACGATGCCGAAGTGGCATCGCAACAAGCTCCGGGGAAGGAGGAGGTGGTCCTGGAGGAGCTGCAAGGCGACCTCCTGGACCCCAGGAGTAAAGGGGACAAGACCCCCCCAGGGCTCCAAGTCCGGCTTTGTGCCGGACACCGTGCCGGAATCTTCAACAGTTCTGGACCGCGGTAGGCGAACTCCTTCCAAGAGGAGCAAGCCTTCTGAGCCGGCAGCCTCCGTCCAACTGGAGGTGCCGGACAATCTGCTTGAGGTGCTTGACGGCGCCTCCATCGACGAGGAGCATCGTACTATTATGAGTACGGTGATCCAGAAGGTTCAGTCCGCCAAGAGCGGACTGACTGAAGCTTGCGCTAGCCTTCTAACAGGCTTCGAGGTAAGTAAACATATATAAAAATAGTACCGCATAGACAGTAGCCCCTGATGCTCTGTTTGGCGTTCGGAAAGAAAAGCCGAATAGAGGATCTAGTAAATTTCGCAGGAGTCTAACAATAAAGAGTCAATATGCGTGTGCAGGCTTCGCTGCTATCCACCGCCGCACTGACTGCGGAGGTGGGTGTCCTGAAACAGGACCTCAAGCGGACCGAGCAAGAGCTCGGCCTTGCCAAGCGGCAGCTCAAGGACAAAGAAGGTAGGAAATACCTTACAGAAAAAGTGCCTATAGAGAGGCGTGATTGCAAAAAATAACAGGATTGCACTTCTTATTATAGGGGCCACGACTGAGGTGGCGACCCTCAAGCAGGCACTGTCCGAGGCCGAAAAGAAAACGGCCGGGGAGCGCACCGAGCGAGAGAAACTTGGGGCTCAGGTCGGCGAGGTGCAGCAAGAGCTTCAGGCTCTCATGAAAAAACATGAGAGTTTGGAGCTTGAGTCAAAGACCCAAGCGTCCGAGCTTGCGGCGGCCCTTGAGACTGCCAAGTCTGCCAAGGCCGATGCCCAAAAGGCCCTCCAAGAGTTGGAGGAGATGAAGAAGATAGCAGTGGGTAAGGCATTCTTTATGCAAAGCAGAAATATAAAAGTAAACTACTTGTTACTTACCCGAATTCGGAGTTCTCCAGGGGCATTCACAGATCTTCCCCGCAGCGTATCCGACGCCGCCGCATTCTATCGAGCTGAAGAGGGCAGCTCGACGGAGAAGGTGTTCTAGTCTCAGTATGCTGAGGCCGGACACCCTGTGCCCTTGAGAGACCAGCTGAAATAGCTGGTCGAGCTCCACAAGGCGGCCGAACAGGCCATGAAGGGCTTCATAGTTCGGCTGTGGCCTGGAGAGGCCCTGCCTGGGAGCTACTTCGGGCTGGTGCGGCGGCTGGTGGAGGCCTGTCCAAGGCTCGAGGTCATCAAGTGCTCCGTCTGCATCGAAGGTGCCCGTCGGGCCCTTGCCCGTGCAAAGGTGCACTGGGGTAAGCTGGACGGTGAGAAGCTTGTGAAGGACGGGCCGCCGCCGGGGAAGGAGCATCGCAAGCCCGAGAACTATTACAAGGATGTTCTTGCAGGTGCCCGCCTTGTGGGGGATGAATGTACCAAGGATGTAATTTTTGAATAAACTTGCTCGTTTTTATCCTGTGCGCTGAAAACTTGTTCATGGGCACTTAAGCAATGCTTGTTGAATTTAAAATATTATTTTCTGTGCGGCCGTTTATCAAAAAATTGAGAGATGGCCAGTCGTCGGCTTCTGCCCCCATGCCACTAGTGCTGGGGTGTTCGGGATAAACCTGAGCGCTCTTTTTCCCATAGTTGGGTCCTTCGAGGGAGGCGCTCAGCACAACGAACCAGGCAATCGAACTATAATGCTTGAACACTCTCACTTAGCCATAGAACTTTATAATTTTAAATTTTGGCGAAGCCCCTAGTTTGGAAGACCGAGTTCGGGGCGCTATCCACGCCTTGGCCGGACAAATCCGGCTCCTCGCTCGAAGCGGCATAAGTCTTTAGGGACTCGAAAAACCTCTCGAACAGTGACCGGTCTCTCGCCTCATCATGACAGTCAGTTTTAGCTTTCTCCACTGAGGTGCTTAACCCAGCTCAACCGGGGCACAATCGCAGTGGTTCTCCTAGTGCTACCTTAGCCGATATAGCGGAACGTAAGGCACCAAAACATAGGAGCCGGGCAAACCCAACTATTGACCCAAATCATGATTCGGAGCCGATGCATATAGTGCTATAAGTTCGGGGTGCCGCACTTGTGAAAGTGTACAGACTTCTCACACCATATTAAAGGGTACTGAAGCCCCTGGCGTACTTGCCGTACCACGGTGTACGGGTGCAACATGTCATTAATGAACATATATAAAAGAGAGTAATGCAGAAAATAGGCAAAAGCTATGCATTGTTTATAGAGAGGCTATTTATCAAAGCCGAACGATACAAATAGTGCGGTAAGCAAAAGATATTGGACTATTCAGTATGTCCTGACCAGGGGCAGGCCGCAGAATTGTATTTAAAACAGGTATACCACTCGTAATAGAGACCACCTAGGAGTTCCATAATGCGGCATGGCTTGTCTACCTCCCTGGATCTTGCATCATTTGTGCGGCAGTCGAATTGCCGAACGGGTCGTCCGAAGTATGGAGTCCTAAAAGTAAGAAAAAATAAAAAAAAAGAATCCGGCAGCCCCTAGTACGTTTTACGCCGTATTTTGGGCGTGCCGTAATTGTGCCCCTTCCCCTGTGCCCATGGTATTTCAAGGGCGTAGTTATGTACGTGAGGTACTGGTTTCGCTATGTCGTGAAGGCTGGGGTTGGGGCCGCATTGCTACGCTTGCTCAGAGTGTGCCAGGCGGTCCTGCTGTGGATTACTCCGGGCACGCTTGGCAGTGTCTGGCTTTTTAATGGCCGGACTGGAGAATTGCCTGAGAAGGCTACTTTGTACCTCCGCTGCGAGAGCCGCCGTATGCTCCTCCGTACGGAGGGAGCGTTCGGTGTTTCCGTTGACCGTGATTACTCCTCGAGGGCCTGGCATCTTGAGCTTGAGATATGCGTAGTGCGGCACCGCATTGAATTTTGCGAATGCGGTTCGTCCGAGCAGGGCGTGATAGCCACTGCGAAACGAGACTATATCAAAGATTAACTCTTCGCTTCAGAAGTTGTCCGGGGATCCAAAGACCACGTCAAGTGTTACTGAGCCTGTACAGTTGGCTTCTACACCTGGTATAACGCCTTTAAAGGTCGTTCTTGTGGGCTTAATCCTTGAGGGATCTATGCCCATTTTCCGCACTGTAACCTGATAAAGCAGGTTCAGGCTACTGCCGCCGTCCATGAGGACTCTTGTGAGGTGAAATCCGTCGATGATTGGGTCGAGAACCAATGCGGCGAAGCCGCCATGACGGATGCTAGTGGGATGGTCCCTTCGATCAAAAGTGATCGGGCAGGAGGACCATGGGTTGAACTTTGGGGCGACTGGCTCCATCGCGTATACGTCACGTAGCGCACGCTTCCACTCCCGCTTGGGAATGTGGGTTGCGTATATCATGTTCACCGTCCGCACTTGTGGGGGAAAGCCCTTCTGTCCATTGTTGTTCGGAGGCTTGGGCTCCTCGTCGTCGCTGTGCAGCCCCTTGTCTCTGTTTTCGGCCCTTAACTTGCCTGCCTGCTTGAACACCCAACAATCCCTGTTAGTGTGATTGGCTGTCCTTTCGGGGGTGCCATGTATCTGGCACAAGCGATCGAGTATTCGGTCCAAACTGGACGGGCCCTGAGTATTCTTTTTGAATGGCTTTTTCCGCTGACCGGATTTATAGCCCTTGAATCCGGCATTGACTGCCGTGTCTTCATTGCTGTCGCTGTTAACGCGGCGTTTTTGCTTATTCCGACGTGTCCTGCCACTTTTGTCCTTGGTATCCGAATTACTAGGGTTCTTTGATAAGTTGTTACTGCGAGCTAGCCAGCTGTCTTCTCCCGCGCAAAAGCGGGTCATGAGTGTCGTGAGGGCTGCCATGGATTTTGGCTTTTCCTGTCCCAGGTGCCGGGCAAGCCACTCGTCGCGGATGTTATGCTTGAAGGCTGCTAGGGCCTCTGCGTCCGGACAGTCGACTATCTGGTTTTTCTTTGTTAGGAACCGTGTCTAGAATTGTCTGGCCGATTCTTCTGACTGCTGAATTATGTGGCTTAAGTCGTCGGCATCCGGCGGTCGCACGTAAGTGCCCTGGAAGTTATCGAGGAATGCGGCTTCCAGGTCCTCCCAAGAACCGATTGAGTCTGCTGGCAAGCTGTTAAGCCAATGCCGGGCTGGTCCTTTAAGTTTGAGCAGGAGGTATTTGATGGCGTGTAGATCATCGCCGCGTGCCATGTGGATGTGAAGGAGATAATCCTCGATCCATACCGCCGGATCTGTTGTGCCATCGTATGATTCGATGTTTACGGGTTTGAAACCCTCAGGGATTTTATGATCCATTACTTCACTCGTGAAGCATAGCGGGTGTGCGGCGCCTCTGTACTGGGCTATATCACGACGCAGCTCGGAAGAGCTATGTTTGTTGTGTTCGGCCCGGCCAGATTTGTTGTATCCGGAGTGAAGATCATTGTCACATGCCGTAGGGCGCCTGCGCGATCCGTAGATCGATCTTGTTTGTCTTGCCTTATCCTCCAGTATGTCTCGCAGGTCGGGCGCATTTTCCCGTGCCTTAGTTGAGCGGCGTCGGGGCATGGCTTGGGTGGAGGGCCGAGAGGCCTCTCTGTCGCGGCCGCGAGGTGGCCGGTCTGCCATGTCATGCACTGGTGATGTAGGTGCTTCCTCCTCTAATCGGGGTAGCGGCCTGCGCTTCGGGTAACTCTTGGAGGGGCGTTCGAGTTTATACTCTTCGGCCGCAAGGACTTCGGTCCATCTGTCAGCTAGCAAATCTTGGGCAGCTCTAAGTTGTTGCTGCTTTTTCTTGAGGCCGCTTGCCGTGGCTAAAAGCCTGCGTTTGAAACGCTCTTGTTCGGCGGGGTCTGATGGTATGACGAATCCGTCGTCATCGAGGCTTGCCTCGTCTTCGGAGGGAGGCGTATAGTTATCATCCTCGACCTCTCGGTCTGCCGCTCTCTCATGAGGGCTGGCTTCTCCATCTTCCTGTGCCGAATCTTGCTGAGGTGGGTGTTCTTCGGCGCTATCCGGAGTAGTATTATCTCCCGTGCCGGAATCACCGTTTTTGTTTTGGCGGGATTTAGAGCGGCGCCGCTGACGCTGGCGCTTTGGCTGTTTCTTGGGGGCGTCATCCCCCACTGTTCCATCGCCATCTCCATCTTTTGGAGTGTCCACCATATATATGTCATATGACGAGGTGGCCTTCCAGCGCCCTACAGGTGTTGGTTCCTGTTCGTCTCCTACATCGTCGTCCATGCCGTCGATGTCTTCGGAGCTGAAGTCAAGCATGTCGGTTAGATCGTCGACAGTGGCTACAAAGTGGGTGGTGGGTGGGCTTTGAATTTCCTCATCGTCCGTATTCCACCCTCACTGACCGTAGTCCGACCAGGGCTCTCCTGATAAAGAGAGAGACTTAAGAGAATTCAGGATGTCGCCAAAAGGCGAATGCTGAAAGATGTCTGTGGCGGTGAACTCCATTATCGGCGCCCAATCGGATTCGGTTGGCAGGGGCGCGGGGGGTTCAGAGTCTGGGGAGGAGTCCGAATCCTCAGAGTCACGGGTAGTGCAGAGTGCGGGGCTAGCGTTCGGCTCGATCGCCTCTGAGATCGCAGCCCCTGAGGCAGCGTCCAACCGCTGATCCTCGATCGGCGCAGTAGGCTCTGAATCAATGGTCAAAACCGATGCGTATGCGGCCTCCAAGGCGTTGTTCGGCGGCAGAGCTATATCATGCCCATCGGGACAGTGCGACGCGCTTGGCTGTGGCTGGAATCCGTCGAAGATCAAGTCCCCGTGGATATCAGCCGTGTAGTTTAGGCTTCCAAACCTGACCTGATGGCCAGGGGCGTAGCTTTCGATCTGCTCCAGGTGGGCGAGCGAATTGGCCCACAGAGCGAAGCCGCCGAAGACGAAGATCTGTCTGGGGAGCAAAGTCTCACCCTAGACTGCATCGTTGTTGATGATCAAAGGAGCCATCGGGCCTAAAGGCGACGACACAGAGGAACTCTCAATGAAAGCACCAATGTCGGTGTCAAAACCGGCGGATCTCGGGTAGTGGGTCCCGAACTGTGCGTCTAGGCCGGATGGTAACAGGAGGCAGGGAACACGATGTTTTACCCAGGTTCGGGCCCTCTTGATGGAGGTAAAACCCTACGTCCTGCTTGATTAATATTGATGATATGGGTAGTACAAGAGTAGATCTACCACGAGATCAAGGAGGCTAAACCCTAGAAGCTAGCCTATGGTATGATTGTTGTGTATGGAGTTGATTGCCTACGGACTACAACCCTCCGGTTTATATAGACAGCGGATAGGGTTAGGGTTACATAGAGTCGGTTACAATGGTAGGAGATCTTGAATATCCGCATCGCCAAGCTTGTCTTCCATGCCAAGGAAAGTCCCATCCGGACATGGGACGAAGTCTTCAATCTTGTATCTTCATAGTCCAGGAGTCCGGCTGAAGGTATAGTCCAGCTACCCGAACACCCCCTAATCCAGGACTCCCTCAAGGAGGTATGCCTGTTCCGCCGGTGACCTATGTCCAACCAGAGGCATCGGATAATCTACTGGAAGCACTGCGAGGCGCTTCCATTGTAGATGAACACCGTGCCCTTATGGGTATGGTGGTCGAAAAGGTTTAGTCTACCAAAAGTGGACTGTCCGGAGCCTGCGCTAGCCTTTTAACGGGCTTTGAGGTAATAATAATTGTAAAAAGAATATCACAACATAGATAGTAGCCCCTGATGCTTTGTTTGGTGTTCGGAAAGAAAAAACCTAACAGAGGATCAAAACAATTATCACAGGAGTCTAACATAAGATGTCTATGTGAATAAGCAGGTGTCACAGCTGGCTGCTGCCGCTCATACTGCAGAGGTCTCCAATCTAAAGTAGAGCCTAGAGCGGGCCGAAGAGGAGCTCGGCCTTGTGAAGAAGCAGCTGGAGGACGGCCAAGGTATGCAGTGACCTGTTCGTAAATTGGGGAAGGATGAAAGTTTCGTGCTGACTAAAGTGTCATGAGTTTTATTAAGGGCCACGACCGAGGTGGCGGCCCTCAAGAAGGCGTTAGCCGAGGCCGAGGACAAACCGGCCAAGGAGTGTGCTATGCGCGAGAAGCACGAGGCCCGGGTCGGCGAGGTCCAGCAAGAGCTCCAGGATGATGTCAAGAAGTACGAGTCCTTGGAGCGTGATTCGAAGACGCAAGCATCCGAACTTGCGAACGCTCGTTGAAGCGCACAAGAGGCTCGAGCCGAGGCCCAGAGCTCCCTTCAGGAAATCCAAGCAGCCAAGAAGATCGCAGCGGGGTGAGGGAATCCTGGACTAAGGGGTCCTCGGGCGTCCGGCCTGTTGCTATGGGCCGGACTGATGGGCCGTGAAGATACAAAGACTGAAGACTGTACCCGTGTCCGGATAGGACTCTCCTTGGCGTGGAAGGCAAGCTTGGCGATGGAATGTGTAGATTCCCTTCTTTGTAACCGACCTTGTGTAACCCTAGATCCTCCTGGTGTCTATATAAACCGGAGGACTTAGTCCGGATAGGAGATACTCATTACCGTAGTCATACAGGCTAGACTTCTAGGGTTTAGCCATTACGATCTCGTGGTAGATCAACTCATGTAATACTCATATTCATCAAGATCAATCAAGAAGGAAGTAGGGTATTACCTCCATATGTAGATTCCCTTCTTTGTAACCGACCTTGTGTAACCCTAGATCCCCCCCGATGTCTATATAAACCGGAGGGGTTAGTCCGGAAAGGATATATATTCATTACCATAGTCATATAGGCTAGGCTTCTAGGGTTTAGCCATTATGATCTCGTGGTAGATCAACTCTTGTAACATTCATATTCATCAAGATCAATCAAGCAAGACATTGGGTATTACCTCCATAGAGAGGGCCCGAACCTGGGTAAACATCGTGTCCCCCGTCTCTTGTTACCATCGATCCTAGACGCACAGTTCGGGACCCCCTACCCAAGATCCGCCGGTTTTGACACCGACAACGGGTAAGGCTTTCATTATGCAAAGCAAATCTGTGAAGGAAGCGTTCCTTTTACTTACCCGAATTTGGAGCTCTCCAGGGGCGTTTATGGATTTGCCGCGCAACATATCCGATGCTGCCGAGTTCTATCGAGCCGAAGAAGGGAGTTCTATGGAGAAGCTATTATGGTCTCAATATCTTGGACCAGAACATCTGTTGTCCTTTAGCGACCAGCTGAAACAGCTGTTCGAGCTGCACAAGGCGGCCGAGCTAGCCATGAAGGAGTTGATAGTCCGACTATGGCCTGTCGTGCCGATGCCCAACAGCTACTTCGAACTTGTGAAGTGGCATGTTGATGCCTGCCCACGTCTTGAGGTGATAAAGCGGTCGGTCTGTATCGATGGTGCACGGATGGCCTTTACCCGCGTCAAGACGCATTGGGCGAAGATGGATGCCAAGAAGCTAATGACCGAAGGGCCACGTGAGGGCAAGGAGCACCGCCGACCCGAGTTATATTTTGATGGTGTCCTATAGGGATCTCGCATTTTTGCGGATCATTGTGCAAAAGAAATTATCTTTGAATGAATGTGTTTGAGCTCCATCTACCTTGTATGATAAAACAAAGTGATTGTGCAATATAATGCTTGTTATGTTTTTAAATTTTTACTTCCTGTGCAGCCGTGTTGTATGAAATTTGAGGGTTAACCAGTCGTCGGCTTCTGCCCCCACGTAGGTAGTACGGGGGTGTTCGGGATGGAATCTAAACAATCTTGATCTAATTAGATGGTCCTTGAAGGAGTTGTTTAGCGCAACGAACCAGGCAACCGGACTATGCGGCTGTAACGCCCTCACTTAGCCATAGGAGTGCGACAATAAAAACATGGGCGCGGCCCCTAGTATCTGCACTAGAGTACTATAAGCGTCTGATCGGGAAGTACCAATCCTTTGCGTAATGCAGAAGAAATCTCCAACGATTTGCAACCTCCGAACAGCTGACCGACTCTCACCGCATCATGATAGTCAGTTTTCAGCTTTCTCTACTGAGGTGCTCCTTTGGATAAACCAAGGCACAATCGCAGTAGTTCTCCCTTTACTACCTTAGCTGATATAGCGGAACATAAGGTAGCAAGCACAGGAGCCGGGCAACCCAACTATTGACCAAAGACATGATTCGGAGCCAATGCATATAATGCTAAATTCGGGGTGCCGAACTATACTTATAAAAAGTGTTTGGACTTTTGTTGCCGTAGTGTGGGGTGCTGTGCAGCCCCTGGCAAACATGAAACATACCAAAGTGTATGGGTGCTACCTGATAGGGTTATCCACAGGGGAATTGAAAAAGAGAAAGAAAACAGAGAAGGTTCAAAGGTAAAAAGCTGGGGTCCTAAAGCTCCAGCTGAAAACTGTTTTCATTGTAATTCAATTAGCACGCTAAAGCGCATTGATGCAAGTAGTGCCATAAGCAACAGGCTATTTAACATGCCGAAACCAAGGGAGAGCTGCATGTGGGTCCTGAAAAATAGGTAGAGTTATCATTAACGGAATCACCTAAAAATTGCCCCATATGTCTGCGTTTCTCGCTGTCTTGGTGTGTTTACCCTTCAAGAGGACCGATGACCAGACCCCCCGATGGGGCCTGTGGGATTGAGACCTGAAAAGGAGACAAATAAAAGTGAATGTATTTGTGTATCCAATGTCGGTTGAGCCGCACTATGGACCACAAGCTAGCTATGCCTCCATTCACGCCCATGGGATTTTGAGTGCATAGTTATGTACGCGCGACACGAATGCCACCACTTGATCGGGACTGAGATGGAGGCCAAATTGCTAGTCGAGCTCCTGACGAGCCGAGCTCTCTTGTTGCAGAGTAGTTCGGACCCTCTTAAGGGTGTCTGTGGGCTCGGCAGCCGAATTGAGGTTCTGCTTGAGAAGGCCGCTCTGTACTTCTGCTGCTAGGGAGCTGTGTGCTCTTCTGTACGGAGGGAGCGTTCCGTATTTCCATTGACCGTTATGACACCGCGTGGACCGGGCATCTTGAGCTTGAGATAAGTCGCAGTTCGTCCGAGCAGTGCGTGATAGCCACTGCGAAAGGGGATGATATCGAAGATTAACTCCTCGCTTCAGAAGTTGTCCGGTATCCGAAGACAACCTATAATGTGATTGAGCCCGTACAGCGGGCCTCTACGCTTGGTATGACTCCTTTAAAGGTAGTCTTTGTAGGCTTGATCCTTGATGGGTTAATGCCCATTTTTCGTGATGTATCCTGATAGAGCAGATTAAGGCTGCTACCACTGTCCATAAGGACGCGATTCAGATGGAACCCATCAATTATTGGGTCAAAGACCAGTGCGGCTAAGCCCCCGTGACGGATACTGGTCGGATGATCTCGGCGATCAGAAGTGATCGGGCATGACGACCATGGATTAAATTTTGGGGCGACTGGCTCTATCGCGTAGACGTCCCTAAGCGCACGTTTGCGCTCCTTCTTGGGGATGTGAGTAGCATATATCATGTTCACCATTTTGACCTGAGGGGGAAACTTCTTCTGTCCCCCTGTGTTCGGTTGCCGTGGCTCTTCGTCATCGTTCTCGCTTTGCGATCCCTTTTCCCTGTTCTCGGCATTTAATTTGCTGGCCTGTTTAAAAACCTAGCACTCTCTATTTGTATGATTAGGTGGTTTGTCGGGGGTGCCATGAATCTGGCATGGATGATCAAGTATGCGGTTGAAGCTGGATAGGCCCGAATTGTTCCTTTGGAACGGCTTCTTTCGCTGACCGGACTTAGAGCCAGTGAATCCGGCACTGACTGCTGTATCCTCGGTGTTGTCACTGTTGTTTCGATGCTTGTATCTGTTGCGTTGAGACTTGTCTTTGTTACTTTTAACTTCAGGGGTGCCGGCGTCGCTTGCATTGTTTTTGCTACGGGCCAACTAACTGTCCTCACCCGCACAGAAGCGGGTCATGAGTGCCGTGAGGGCCGCCATGGATTTTGGCCTTGGACGAGGTGCCGAGAGAGCCATTCATCGCGGATGCTGTGCTTGAAGGCTGCTAGGGCCTCGGCATCCGGACAATCGACGATTTGATTTTTTTTAGTTAAGAACCTAGTCCAGAATTTCCTGGCGGACTCACCGGGCTGTTGCACTATATGGCTTAAGTCATCAGCGTCCAAAGGTCGAACATATGTACCTTGGAAGTTATCGAGGAAAGCCTCTTCCAATTCCTCCTAGCTGCCAATAGAATTTTCAGGAAGACTGTTTAGCCAATGCCGAGCTGGTCCCTTGAGTTTTAAAGGGGGGTATTTGATGGCGTGGAGGTCATCGCCGCGGGCCATATGAATGTCGAGAATGACGTCTTTGATCCACACTGCGGGGTCCGTTGTTCTGTCGTATGATTTGATATTCACTGGTTTGAACCCTTCTGGGAATTCATGATCCAGGACCTCATCAGTGAAGCAATGAGGGTGTGCAGGGCCTCTATATCGGGCCGTATCGCGACGTAGCTCTGATGGAGTCCGTCTGCGGTTTTCAGCTCACGCATGACTAGGTTTGTCATGTCCGAATAGGTGGCCGTCGTCACGTGTCGAGGCTCGTCCTCACGATCCGTAGATTGATCTGGTATGTCCTACTTTATTGTTTAGGTTCTGTCGGGGGTCATATGTATGGCCGTGGGCTAATTTACCTCTACCTGTGCGATGAGGTGGGGCGGGCTGGTGTTCAGGGTGAGTTGCCGTTTTGTCCCGACCACGTGGTGGTCGGTCAGCCGCATTGTACGATGGTGGTATGTGCTCCGGCGCCTCCTCGTCAAACTGAGGTAGGAATTTGCGCTTTGGGTAGCTTTTGGTTGGGTGCTTGAGTCTGTATTCTTCGGCTGCTAGGACATCAGTCCATTTATCATTGAGCAGATCTTGGTCGGCTTGAAGCTGCTGCTGCTGCTTCTTTTTCAGGCTCCTTGCAGTGGCTATTAGCTGGCGCTTGAAGTGCTCCTGCTGAAGAGGTTCCTCAGGCACGATGAAATCCTCGGTGCCGAGGCTCACCTCGTCCTCGGAGAGCGGAAGGTAGTTATCGTCCTCCGAATCTTCGTGTGTGGCCGGTTTACCAGGGCTAACCTGCCCATCTTCCCATTCATCTTGTTCATTAGCTGTATCGACGGGGTCTTCGTTGTCTTCGGCACCTTCTAGAGTGTTATCTTCTCATGTGCCAATGTTGCTGTCTTTACTGCGGTGTGGCTTAGAGCGGCAACGCTGACGCCAGCGTTTGGATTGTATTTCGGAAAGTTTTTCCTCATCTGGATCTTCCTTGTCATCGCCGCTTTTTTCCTTTGGTGCATCCACCATGTATACATCATACGAGGAAGTGGCCGTCCAGCGTCCAGTGAACGGCGGGTTCTGGGCCTCTTATTCTCCGGCATCGTCGTCCATACCGTCGATGTCCTCAGAGTCGCAATCAAGTTCGTCGGGCAAATCCTCGACCGTGGCTATGAAGTGGGTGGAGGGTGGGAAGCAAAAAATTCTCCATCGTCAGCCCCTAGTTCGAGCCGGATATAGTTCGGCTGTGAGTCCTCCGCCAAGGACATGTTCTTTAATGAGTTTAGCACATCGCCCAAAGGCGAGTGCTGGAAGATGTCTGCAGCGCTGAATTCGAAGATCGATAAACGTTCAAGTTCCGTGTCTGCAGGCTCACGTGGTTCGGAATTTACAGCCGGAGACGAGTCCGGAGTTCTGGTGACAAAGACGTCATGAGCGGTATAGTGTATGTGCGGCTCCAACGCCGTGGAATCTGTGGCCTCCGTGGTGGGGTTGATCCTCCCGTCCTTGGATGGCGCAGCTTGCTCCGGATATAAGGCCAGAGCGGTTACAGGAGCAATCTCCTGGATGCGTCCTGATGATAGATTTAGGGCATGATCATCAGTGTGACCAGGAGCGGCTACCGCGGTCTCGAATCCGGCGAAGATCAAGTCTCCACGGATGTCTGCAACGTAGTTCAAACTCCCGAATTTGACCTGATGGCCAGGGGCGTAGCTTTTGATCTGCTCCAGATGGCCAAATGAGTTGGTCCGCAGTGCAAAGCCGCCGAACACGAAGATCTGTCCGGGGAGGAAAGTCTCCCCTTGGACAGCGTCATTATTGATGATTGAAGGGGCCATCAAACCTTTTAGCGACAACACAGAGGAACTCTCAATGAAAGCACCAATGTCGGTGTCAAAACCGGCGGATCTCGGGTAGGGGGTCCCAAACTGTGCGTCTAAGGTTGGTGGTAATAGGAGACAGGGGACATGATGTTTACCCAGGTTCGGGCCCTCTCTATGGAGGTAATACCCTACTTCCTTCTTGATTGATCTTGATGAATATGAGTATTACATGAGTTGATCTACCACGAGATCGTAATGGCTAAACCCTAGAAGTCTAGCCTGTATGACTATGGTAATGAGTATCTCCTATCCGGACTAAGTCCTTCGGTTTATATAGACACCAGGAGGATCTAGGGTTACACAAGGTCAGTTACAAAGAAGGGAATCTACATATTCCATCGCCAAGCTTGCCTTCCACGCCAAGGAGAGTCCTATCCGGACACGGGTACAGTCTTCAGTATTCGTATCTTCACGGCCCATCAGTCCGGCCCATAGCAACAGGCCGGACGCCCGAGGAACCCTTAGTCTAGGACTCCCTCAGTGCCCCCTCCCCCATATATAAAGGAGTGGAGGAGGGGAAGGTCCGGCCCTCTCTATGGCGCACCCTAGGGGAGTCCTACTCCCACCGGGAGTAGGATTCCCCCCTTCCATGTAGTAGGAGTAGGAGAGAAGGAAGGGGAAGATAGGAGAAAGGAAAGGGGGGCCGGCCCCCTCCCAATTTGGATTGGGCTAGGGGGGCGCACCTCCCTCCTTTTCCTTCCCTCTCCTCTTTTCCACTAAGGCCCAATAAGACCCATATACTCCCTGGGGGGTTCTGGTAACCTCCCGGTACTACAGAAAATGCCCAAACTCATCCGGAACCATTTCGATGTCCAAATGTAGGCTTCCAATATATCGATCTTTACGTCTCGACCATTTCGAGACTCCTCGTCATGTCCGTGATCAAATACGGGACTCCGAACTAACTTCGGTACATCAAAACACATAAACTCATAATACCGATCGTCACCGAACGTTAAGCGTGCGGTCCCTACAGGTTCGAGAACTATGTAGACATGATCGAGACATGTCTTCAGTCAATAACCAATAGCGGAACCTGGATGCTCATTTTGGTTCCTACATATTCTACGAAGATCTTTGTCGATCAAACCGCATAACGATATACGTTGTTTCCCTTTGTCATCGGTATGTTACTTGCCCGAGATTCGATCATCGGTATCCTCATACCTAGTTCAATCTTGTTACCGGCAAGTCTCTTTACTTGTTCTGTAATGCTACATCCCGTAACTAACTCATTAGTTACATTGCTTGCAAGGCTTATAGTGATGTACATTACCGAGAGGGCCTAGAGATACCTCTGCGACAATCGGAGTGACAAATCCTAATCTTGATCCATGCCAACTCAACAAACACCATAGGAGACACCTGTAGAGCACCTTTATAATCACCCAATTACATTGTGATGTTTGGTAGCACACAAAGTGTTCCTCCGGTATTCGGGAGTGGCATGATCTCATAGTCATAGGAACATGTATAGTTATGGAGAAAGCAATAGCAACCAACTAAACGATCATCGTGCTAAGCTAATGGATGGGTCAAGTCAATCACATCATTTTCTAATGATGTGATCCCATTAATCAATTAACAACTCATGTCTATGATCAGGAAACATAACCATCATTGATTCAATGAGCTAGTCAAGTAGAGGAGAACTAGTGACACTCTGTTTGACTTTGTATTCACACATGTACTAAGTTTCCAGTTAATACAATTCTTGCATGAATAATAAACATTTATCATGATATAAGTAAATATAAATAACAACTTTATTATTGCCTCTAGGGCATATTTCCTTCAGTCTCCCACTTGCACTGGAGTCAATAATCTAGATTACATTGTAATGATTCTAACACCCATGGAGTCTTGGTGCTGATCTAGTCAAGGGTCTGCAACATTCAGATTCGTATGTATCTTGCAAATCTCTATGTCTCCCTCCTTGACCTGATCGCGGATGGAATTGAAGCATCTCCTGATGTGCTTGGTTCTCTTGTGAAATCTGGATTCCTTTGCCAAGGCAATTGCACCAGTATTGTCACAAAAGATTTTCATTGGACCCGATGCACTAGGTATGACACCTAGATCGGATATGAACTCCTTCATCCAAACTCCTTCATTTGCTACTTCCGAAGCAGCTATGTATTCCGCTTCACATGTGGATCCCGCCACGACGCTCTGCTTGGAACTGCACCAACTGACAGCTCCACAATTTAATAAAAACACGTATCCGGTTTTTGAATTAGAGTCATCTGGATCAGTGTCAAAGCTTGCATCGACGTAACCGTTTATGACGAGCTCTTTGTCACCTCCATATACGAGAAACATATCCTTAGTCCTTTTCAGGTATTTCAGGATGTTCTTGACCGATGTCTAGTGATCCACTCCTGGATTACTTTGGTACCTCCCTGCTAAACTTATAGAAAGGCACACATCAGGTCTGGTACACAACATTGCATACATGATAGAGCCTATGGCTGAAGCATAGGGAACACCTTTCATTTTCTCTCTATCTTATGCAGTGGTTGGGCATTGAGTCTGACTCAACTTCACACCTTGTAATATAGGCAAGAACCCTTTCTTCTCCTGATCCATTTTGAACTTCTTCAAAACTTTATCAAGGTATGTGCTTTGTGAAATTCCAGTTAAGCATCTTGATCTATCTCTATAGATCTTGATGCCCAATATATAAGCAGCTTCACCGAGGTCTTCCATTGAAAAATTCTTATTCAAGTATCCTTTTATGCTATTCATAAAATCAGTATTATTTCCGATTAACAATATGTCATCTACATATAAAATCAAAAATGCTACGGAGCTCCCGCTCAATTTCTTGTAAATACAGGCTTCTCCAAAAGTCTATATAAAACCATATGCTTTGATCACACTATCAAAGCGTATATTCCAACTCCGAGAGGCTTGAACCAGTCCTTAAATGGATCACTGGAGCTTGCACACTTTGTTAGCACCTTTTGGATCGACAAAACCTTCTGGTTGCATCATATACAACTCTTCTTTCAGGTATCCATTAAGGAATGCAGTTTTGACATCCATTTGCCAAATTTCATAATCGTAAAATGCGGCAATTGCTAACATGATTCGGACGCACTTAAGCATCGCTACGGGTGAGAAGGTCTCATCGTAGTCAATTCCTTGAACTTGTCGAAAACCTTTTGCAACAAGTCGAGCTTTGAAGACAGTAACATTACCGTCAACGTCAGTCTTCTTCTTGAAGATCCATTTATTCTCTATGGCCGGCCGATCATCGGGCAAGTCAACCAAAGTCCATAATTGTTCTCATACATGGATCCCATCTCAGATTTCATGGCCTCAGGCCATTTTGCGGAATCTGGGCTCATCATCGCTTCATCATAGTTCGTAGGTTCGTCATTGTCAAGTAACATGACTTCCAGAATAGGATTACCGTACCACTCTGGTGCGGATCTTACTCTGGTTGACCTACGAGGTTCGGTAGAAACTTGATCGGAAGTTTCATGACCATCATCAATAGCTTCCTGACTTACTGGTATAGGAATCACTGGGACTGATTTCAGTGATGAACTACTTTCCAATAAGGGAGAAGGTACAATTACCTCGTCAAGTTCTACTTTCCTCACTTCTTTCGAGAGAAACTCCTTCTCTAGAAAGGATCCATTCTTAGCAACGAATATCTTGCCTTCGGATCTGTGATAGAAGGTGTACCCAACAGTTTCCTTTGGGTATTCTATGAAGACACATTTCTCCGATTTGGGTTCGAGCTTATCAGGTTGAAACTTTTTCACATAAGCATCGCAGCCCCAAACTTTAAGAAACGACAACTTGGGTTTCTTGCCAAACCACAGTTCATAAGGTGTCGTCTCCATAGATTTAGATGGTGCCCTATGTAACGTGAATGTAGCTGTCTCTAAAGCATAACCCCAAAACGATAGCGGTAAATCAGTGGGAGACATCATAGGTCGCACCATATCTAGTAAAGTGTGATTACGACGTTTGGACACACCATTACGTTGTGGTGTTCCAGGTGGCGTGAGTTGCAAAACTATTCCGCATTGTTTCAAATGAAGTCCAAACTCATAACTCAAATATTCACCTCCACGATAAGATCGTAGAAACCTGATTTTCTTGTTACGATGATTTTCCACTTCACTCTGAAATTCTTTGAACTTTTCAAATGTTTCAGACTTATGTTTCATTAAGTAGATATACCCATATCTGCTCAAATCATCTGTGAAGGTGAGAAAATAACGGCATCCGCCGCGAGCTTCAATGTCCATTGGACCACATACATCAGTATGTATGATTTCCAATAACTCTGTTGCTCGCTCCATTGTTCCGGAGAACGGAGTTTTAGTCATCTTGCCCATGAGGCATGGTTCGCAAGTATCAAGTGATTCATAATCAAGTGATTCCAG
The DNA here is from genome assembly GCF_003073215.2 of Triticum urartu. Classification (NCBI taxonomy): domain Eukaryota; kingdom Viridiplantae; phylum Streptophyta; class Magnoliopsida; order Poales; family Poaceae; genus Triticum; species Triticum urartu. Next base: position 131,098,197 of record NC_053028.1, read on the forward strand.
AAGTCCATCAGAATGGAGTTTCTTCATGCGCTTTACACCAATATGACCTAAACACCAGTGCAACAAATAAGTTGCACTATCATTATCAACTCTGCATCTTTTGTCTTCAATACTATGAACATGTGTATCACTACTATCAAGATTTAGTAAAAATAGACCACTCATCAGGGGTGCATGACCATAAAAGATATTACTCATATAAATAGAACAACCATTATTCTCTGATTTAAATGAATAACCTTCTCGCATCAAACAAGATCCAGACATAATGTTCATGCTCAACGCTGGCACCAAATAAAAATTATTCAGGTCTAAAACTAATCCCGAAGGCAGATGTAGAGGTAGCATGCCGACGGCGATCACATCAACTTTGGAACCATTTCCCACGCGCATCATCACCTCGTCCTTAGCCAATCTTCGCTTAATATGTAGCCCCTATTTCGAGTTGCAAATGTTAGCAACTGAACCAGTATCAAATACCCAGGCACTACTGCGAGCATTAGTAAGGTACACATCAATAACATGTATATCAAATATACCTTTCACTTTGCCATCCTTCTTCTCCGCCAAATACTTGGGGCAGTTCCGCTTACAGTGACTAGTTCCTTTGCAGTAGAAGCACTCAGTCTCAGGATTAGGTCCAGACTTGTGTTTCTTCACTTGAGCAGCAACTGGCTTGTTGTTCTTATTGAAGTTCCCCTTCTTCCCTTTACCCTTTTTCTTGAAACTAGTGGTCTTGTAGACCATCAAAACTTGATGCTCCTTCTTGATTTCTACCTCCACAGCCTTTAGCATCGCGAAGAGCTCAGGAATCATCTTATCCATCCCTAGCATATTATAGTTCATCACGAAGCTCTTGTAGCTTGGTGGCAGTGATTGAAGAACTCTGTCAATGACACTATCATCAGGAAGATTAACTCCCAATTGAGTCAAGTGGTTGTGGTACCCAGACATTCTGAGTATATGTTCACTGACAGAACTGTTCTCCTCCATCTTGCAGCTATAGAACTATTGGAGACTTCATATCTCTCAATCCGGGCATTTTCTTGAAATATTAACTTCAACTCTTGGAACATCTCATATGCTCCATGACGTTCAAAACGTCGTTGAAGTCCCGATTCTAAGCCGTAAAGCATGGCACACTGAACTATCGAGTAGTCATCAGCTTTGCTCTGCCAGGAGTTCATAACATCAGGCGTTGCTCCTGCAGAAGGTTTGTCACCTAGCGGTGCTTCCAGGACGTAATTCTTCTATGCAGCAATGAGGATAATCCTCAAGTTACGGACCTAGTCCGTGTAGTTGCTACCATCATCCTTCAACTTAGATTTCTCTAGGAACGCATTAAAATTCAACAGAACAATAGCATAGGCCATCTATCTACAACAACATAGACATGCAAAATACTATCAGGTACTAAGTTCATGATAAATTAAAGTTCAATTAATCAAATTACTTAAGAACTCCCACTTAGATAGACATCTCTTTAGTCATCTAAGTGATCACATGATCCATATCAACTAAACCATGTCGATCATCATGTGAGATGGAGTAGTTTTCAATGGTGAACATCACTATGTTGATCATATCTACTATATGATTCACGCTCGACCTTTCGGTCTCAGTGTTCCGAGGCCATATCTGCATATGCTAGGATCATCAAGTTTAACCCGAGTATTCTGCGCATGCAAAACTGGCTTGCACCTGTTGTATGTGAACGTAGATCTTATCACACCCGATCATCATGTGGTGTCTCGGCACGACGAACTGTAGCAACGGTGCATACTCAGGGAGAACACTTATACCTTGAAATTTAGTGAGAGATCATCTTGTAATGCTACCGCCCAACTAAACAAAATAAGATGCATAAAGGATAAACATCACATGCAATTAATATAAGTGATATGATATGGCCATCATCATCTTGTGCCTTTGATCTCCATCTCCAAAGCACCGTCATGATCATCATTGTCACCGGCTTGACACCTTGATCTCCATCGAAGCATCGTTGTCGTCTCGCCAACTATTGCTTCTACGACTATCGCTACCGCTTAGTGATAAAGTAAAGCAATTACATGGCGATTGCATTTCATACAATAAAGCGACAACCATATGGCTCCTACCAGTTGCCGATAACTGTGTTACAAAACATGATCATCTCATACAATAAAATTTAGCATCATGTCCTGACCATATCAGATCGCAACATGCCCTGCAAAAACAAGTTAGACGTCCTCTACTTTGTTGTTGCAAGTATTACGTGGCTGCTACGGGCTGAGCAAGAACCGTTCTTATCTACGCATCAAAAACCACAACATGGTATAGTGATTGCTTTTTGATCTTCAGAAAGAACCCTGTTCATTGAATCCGATTCAACTAAAGCTGGAGAAACAGACATCCACTAACCAGTCTCGCGTAAGCATACACGTAATGTCGGTCTGGGCTACTTCGTCCATCAATGCCATTGAATCAAGAATCAACTAGTGACGGCAAGCAATATGTATATACCCACGCCCACAACTCCTTTGTGTTCTACTCGTGCATATAACATCTACGCATAAACCTGGCTCGGATGCCACTGTTGGGGAACGTAGTAATTTCAAAATTGTCCTACGCACATGCAAGATCATGGTGATGCATAGCAACGAGAGGGGAGAGTATCGTCTACGTACCCTCGTAGACCGTAAGCGGAAGCGTTACGACAACGCAGTTGATGTAGTCGTACGTCTTCATGATTGACCGATCTAGTACCAAAGATACGACACCTTCACGATCTGCACACGTTCGGCTTGGTGACGTCTTGTGAACTCACGATCTAGTAGAGCTTCGAGGGAGAGCTTCATCAGCATGATGGCGTGATGACCGTGATGATGTTGCTACCGGAAGAGGGCTTCGCCTAAGCACCGCTATGATATTACTGAGGTGGATTATGGTGGAGGGGGGCACCGCACACGGCTAAAGATCAATGATCAACTTGTATGTCAATGGGGTGCCCCCATCCCTCGTATATAAAGGAGTGGAGGAGGGGAGGGCTGGCCCTCTCTATGGCGCGCCCTAGGGGAGTCCTACTCCCACCACGAGTAGGATTCCCCCCTTCCATGTAGTCGGAGTAGGAAAGAAGGAAGGGGAGAAGAGGAGAAAGGAAAGGGGGGTGGCCCCCTCCCAATTCGGATTGGGCTAGGGGGGTGTGCCTCCCTCCTTTTCCTTCCCTCTCCTCTTTTCCACTAAGGCCCATATACTCCCCGGGGGGTTCTAGTAACCTCCCGGTACTCCGGAAAATGCCCGAACTCATCCAGAACCATTCTGATGTCCAAATATAGGCTTACAATATATCAATCTTTACATCTTGACCATTTCGATACTCCTCGTCATGTCTGTGATCAAATCCGGGACTCCGAACTACCTTCGGTACATCAAAACACATAAACTCATAATATCGATCGTCACCGAACGTTAAGTGTGCGGACCCTACGGGTTCGAGAACTATGTAGACACGACCGAGATATGTCTCTGATCAATAACCAATAGCGGAACCTAGATGCTCATATTGGTTCCTACATATTCTACAAAGATCTTTGTCGGTCAAACCGCATAACGATATACGTTGTTCCCTTTGTCATCGGTATGTTACTTGCCCGAGATTCGATCGTCGGTATCCTCATACCTAGTTCAATCTTGTTACCGGGAAGTCTCTTTACTCGTTCCGTAATGCTACATCCCGTAACTAACTCGTTAGTTACATTGCTTGCAAGGCTTATAGTGATGTACATTACCGAGAGGGCCCAGAGATACCTCTCCGACAATCGGAGTGACAAATCCTAATCTTGATCCATGCCAACTCAACAAACACCATCGGACACACCTGTAGAGCACCTTTATAATCACCTAGTTATGTTGTGACGTTTGGTAGCACACAAAGTGTTCCTCCGGTATTCGGGAGTTGCATGATCTCATAGTCATAGGAACATGTATAATTATGGAGAAAGCAAGAGCAATAAACTAAACAATCATCGTGCGAAGCTAACGGATGGGTCAAGTCAATCACATCATTCTCTAATGATGTGATCCCATTAATCAACTGACAACTCATGTCTATGCTCAGGAAACATAAACATCATTGATTCAACGAGCTAGTCAAGTAGAGGCGAACTAGTGACATTCTATTTGTCTATGTATTCACACATGTACTAAGTTTCCGATTAATACAATTCTAGCATGAATAATAAACATTTATATGATATAAGGAAATATAAATAACAACTTTGTTATTGCATCTAGGGCATATTTCCTTCAATCTTTGTGTCAGAGGATGTCAGCCCATCAGTGCACTAGGCAGCGGATTTTCATTTAGGGGGAGGGGTTAGGGAGGTTGACGATCTTTTTTTCTTTTTGTTTTTGCGTGAGGCAAGGGAGATGGGTTTTATTGTGCGTATGAGGAGGTGGGGCTGATGGGTTTTCCTGTAGGGGGGCATGGGGAGGGGAGTTGGATATGCCATGTACAAACTCAAACTCCCCTTAATAGTAGAGACATGATTGGAAAAACATCCTATTATTAATTATCTACATCTTTAATTAAGTGCCTAACTAATAAATTAATTGCATTGATGGCTTGATTTTAAAATTGATTTTGTCACAAAAAATTCATATTTAAACAGACTTAATTAATTACATAGGTAGTTAATGCTCTGGCCAATTAATTGCATTAAAGACTTGATTCTCAAATTTATTTGGTGCTTGGTATCCTAATTATTTTCTATTTTTTCTATTTTTCTTCTTGAGGCAAGGGAGGTGGGTTTTCTTGCGCACGTGGGGAGGTGGGAGCGAATGGGTTTTTCATAAGGGCGATCAAGGGTTTAATATTAATGATAATTTTTTATAAAAAACTTCCTACTATTAATTACATGCATCACTAATTATGTGTCTGACTAATTAAATAATTGCATTAATGGCTCGATTTCATAATTAATTTGGAGGGGTTTAGGAGAAGGACAATCTTTTTTTTATTTTGCTCGAGGCAAGTGAGATGGGTTTTCTTGTGCATATGAGGAGGTGGGCGAATCAGTTTTTTTGTAGGGGGGTCAAGGGGAGGGGAATTGGACATACCACGTACAGTCTCCAACTCCCCTTTAATAGTCGAGACATGGTTGAAAAACCTTCATATTATTAATTATCTGCATATTTAATTGAGTGCCTAACTAATTAATTAATTGCATTAATGGCTCATTTTTAAAATTTATTTTTTTGTGAAACAATTCATACTCCCTCCATTCCTAAATATAAGTCTTTTCAGAGATTCCAATATGGGCTACATACGAAGCAAAATGAGTGAATCTACACTCTAAAATATGTCTATATACATCCATATGTAGTTCATATTGGAATCACTAAAAGGACTTGTATTTAGGAATAGAGAGATTATTTAAACGGACTTTATTCATTGCACATGTAATTAATGGTTTGGCTAATTAATTGCACTAATGACTTGATTCCCAAACTGACTTCGTGTTTGGTTCCCAAATATTTTTTCTTTTTGTTTTGCGTGAGGCAAGGGAGATGGGTTTTCTTGTGTGTGTAGGATGGGGCGGGGGAGGTGGGAGCGGATGGGTTTTTTCATAAGGGGGTCAAGGGTTTAATAATAATGATAAATTTTAAAAAGCCTTCCTATGTACTATTAATTATCTACATCACTAATTATGTGTCTGACTTATTAAATAATTGCATTAGTGACTCGATTTCATGATTGGTTTGATGCAAAAAATCCTCACTAAAACTGACTCAATTAAATACATGCATAATTGATTGTTTGTATAATTAATTATATTAATTACTTGATTTCCAAATTGAATAGGTGCTTGGTTTCCAACTTGTTTTGCATTAGTGACAGGTAATAATTTTAATAATTAACCCGATCCTCCTGTTTAAGTCTCGGTAATACTTTTCATAATTAATGTGATACTCGGGTCCAAAGAATAATACTCTTCGTAATTAGTGAGCCTTTCATTAAACACTCGATGATACTTTTATTTTAAGATGATCCTCCTATCCAAAAAATAATACTTTCATAATTAAAGTGATTCTATTGTCAAACGCTCGATTATAGTTCCCATATTTAACATGATTCTCCCGTTCAAATAATGATACTCTTCAAAATTAATATGATCCTTCCGTCCAAATAATGATACTCTTCATATTAGTATGATCCTCACGTCCAACGCTCGATTATACTTTCCAAATTAAACTGAAATATTAACATTCTGGCTAAAGTAACACACAAAATTAATTGGTTTGGCTAATTAATTTCTTGCAACTGTGGGAAAGGCAGGAATTGGACAAGAGATAACAGAGGTCATTTTTGGGCATTAATGGATGCATGCGAAACCAAACCAAACAAAGTAAGAACCTACAATCACAACCCAGACTCCCCCTTTAGGGGTAGAAATCATGTTTTTTTTCTTTTTCTTTATGCTTGAGGCAAGGGAGGTGGGTTTTCTTATGCGTGTGGCAAGGTGGGAGCAGGTGGGTTTTTTCATAAGGGGATTAAGAGCTTAATAGTAATGATAAAGTTGGAATAACTTCCTACTATAGATTATCTACATCACTAATTATGGGTCTAACTAATTAAATAATCGCATTAATGGCTCTATTTCATAATCAATTTGATGCAAAAAATTGCTAATTTAACAGACTTAATTAATCAAATGCGTAAGTAATTGTTTGGCTAATTAATTGCTTGATTTCCAAATTGATTTGGTGCTTGGTTTCCAAATTGTTTTGCCTTAATGACTGGTGATACTTTTAATAATCTATACCTATACTAATTTCAGACTCCCTAACAATTTCCATGGTAATTAGTTTTTACGAGCCGTTAATCTGGTGGGACCGAATTATTACAGTGCAGATTAACCCATGTAAATAATCCTCAAAAGAAAAAAAACAAGTTGTTCAGTCAAGAAATCTTAGCCGTTGGATTAAGTATTCTGCCCTTATTAGGTTATAAAAAATATATGCCCTACACAACTTGCATGACACCATGCGAACAGTTTCCCCATATAATCTGGAAAATCAAGCACATATCCGCCGCCACCTCCCCATTGATTCCGATCTGGCACTGACCCGTGCACCATGTCACCTGTTTGCCCATAATCCTAAAAATCAAGCACCCAACCTCCTCCTCCCAATATTCCAATATGGCCACGCCTCCTATTTGCCCATAATCTGGAAAATCAAGGACCCAATGACCCCTTCTCCATTGATTCCAATCTGGCCATCTTTCCTCTACACAACGCCGTCAGAAAACAAGATTCATGGGACAATGCAACGGAAGCCTCGAAGGAAGCCATGAGCTTCTCAAGGTTTTGCTTGAATTCGCCACGATCTTCTTTCCCATGCCACATCTCTTTCCAGAAGGAGTCTGCTTGCTAGGATAAACCGGATTTGAGGGACAAATACACGTACATCTGCATCCGATCTCCAATTTTCTTCCTTACCTTCCACCGAGTACGTACTTAATTCCCCCCGCCTCTCTCTTATTCCCCTTGCTCACAATATCTTTGTCAGACGTGTGGCTTATGCTTTTTGAGGGGCTTTTGATGTTTTCTCCATTATTTTAATTTTCACTATATCTTTGTCAGATTACGTGTGGCATTGGCTTTTTGAGGGGATTTTGATGATTTCTCCATTATTTTAATTTTCTCAGAAATTGTGTCAGTGCCAACCTCATTGTTGACAGTAAGAATAGCGGATTTCGCAAGGATCAAGTGAGGAATCAAAATCATTACCACTGGCCTAGCATTGATATTACTCCCGACATGCTACATCCAATTGCCTTGGAAGAACTAGATACATCCTTAGTTTCTAACCCAATACATGGTTTATATTGGATCAAGTGAGGAATCAAAATCATTAACACAGTCCTAGCATTGATATTACTCCCGACATGCTACAACCAATTGCCTTGGAAAACTAGATACATCCTTAGTTTCTAACCCAATACATGGTTTATACTGACAACTGGCATGATGTTGTAGACTGCTAGATGTATTCTTATTTCTGGACATATATACCCTAATTTTTTCACATTAGACCTCACACTAAGTCGTTATTTAAATCAACAATGGATGTTCCCATCATTGATTACTTTGGTGCATCCAAATTTAAAATTAAAAGCATTTTATCTGCTGATCCCATGTAGGTGTTGCCTGTCAGAATCTCAGAGCTTCTTCTTTTGATAACAAAGTCAATTCCCTAACCGGATACACAATCAGACCAAACACGTTTTCAAAAGTGAGCATTGACTGGTTAGGGGCAGAAAGATGCGATGGTGGATTAAGGCGCTTCAGGATGTTTATAAGGTTCCAGGACATATTTGTTGAGCAAAATGTAAGTTTTTTCTTCTAGAAATATATAGGCTTATGTTGAGTGTTTCTATTTAGCTAGATGGCTTTCAATCATTTCCTGAAATCATGTGCACTTTATGTTCAAAGTATTGAGTTTGGTTTGGTTGCGAATTAAATCATAAAAAGTTGGTTACATATAACTATTTTCTAATTAAAAGCTTTGATTCTCCAGTGGTCCTTCCAGTCCCGTGGCAGTCAATCCAAAGATAAAACGGTGACCATAATTAAACTTGAAAGAGTGAATATATATTACAATGTGGACTTATGTGGATTTTTCCATTTTGTATGTGCGAATGATACTTTATCCTAACTTGTGTAGAATATATGTACAGAGAGGATAATATAAGCTTGGTGATTTTTGTGATGATTGCGCCATGACGTCCTCAGCATGTCAGCAATTGTCGACCTTTGTATCCCAATAAATATAAGGATCGAGAATGAATCGGTGTTGTTACTTCTAACAACGATCTGCTTGGTTATGCATATCTACAGATCATGTTGGCATGTCTTCCTTTCTGTTTGCAGTGTGATTACCAGTACCTTCCCTTGGAGTTTATGGATGTTACTAAATAAATTTTATGCATAAGTGGTGCTTTCAAATCTAAAATAAAAGGTATCAGATATTTCCCAACATCAAATTAGTTACAGTTAATGTTTTGATGTAAATATTCCAGTAACCTTCATGTTTAGTGAGTCATTTCTAAGAGAAGGATTGTTGAGCTTATGTTAGTTTTGAATGCGAAATTTTCATTCGGAATAAATCTAAAATGAAGTTCTATTTCCCAATGGGCAATAATTTCCTACTATCTTTACATTTACAGTAAATATAATTTTGATACTACATTTGATTTTGGGGCGAAGTTGGAGTATGCTCAGCGATCTACTGAAGCTATGCATACAAAGCCTTGCACATTTAGTACTTTATAATTTTTACATTATTTGTGGTTAGGTATGGAGAGCGTAGTACTATCCATATTGAAGCCACTATGAAAGACATTACGTTTCTATGCCAATAATAATCTTATATTTCGTATGCCGAATATAAAATGCTTAACGATTTGCTAATGAAACAAGTTCTTTGAAAAAGAGAGGAACTGTGCCAACAAATTAGTAGGACTGATTTTTTATCTTCACTGATTTTCCCAACATCTAAGATTGACAGCTACAGCACACGAATGTCTATCATACAGATTTTTCAGTATAATTTATGGTTTTGTAAGTAGTACATTAATAGTAGGGTCAAAGTGACATTATATTGTTACTACAAAAGGTATTGTTTGATAACATATAAACCAAATCTTATTTAATTCATACATGTGCTTAATTTTTTGCCTGGTGTTGGTATAAGAAGGAGAATAGCCCATTACAACTGTTCTTAGAAAATTGCAAAGAGAAACTTGATTTCTTCAGAAGTCGATGTCGAGATCAGTTAAGAGCATTTCACGGGCTTACCATGTTCTCATTGTCATGGTTAAGTTTGAAAAACAAATGAATTGTTCTCCTGATTTTTTTCCAACTCGATGATGATAAATTTTGCACTTTATATTTTTGTGTTTCCACAAACTATTGTTATTATCCCATCCTAATGTCATGTGACAGGATGCTTTTCAGAATGTTGGTGGTGACATGACTTGCATGGTAGCCTCCAATGAAGTTAGATCCAAAGGAATTGTTTGCATCTACAGGGGAGAAGGATGTCCATATCATCAGGGAGAAGGCACCATCCTTAATTTCTAGCAAGGTCATAGTGTACACTTGCTGGAAATGACAACGTTACATCAGCAAGGAGTCGTTGACTGGGCATTTGTCGATAGTTTCGTGAAATCAAAGCTATTTCACAATTTTGTACTATCTAGATTGAATAAAAGCCTTGGGATCCCTCTCGAGTAAAAATGTGTTTCTAATCTCTAGGCTTATACCGAATCCCTCTTTGCAAGCAATATATTATGTAAAATGATGAATATTTTCTCCAGTAGATGTGAAATTGTTCATGTAATTTTTGCTCATGATGTTTTCCTATGTCTTCTTTTTCATGATTATTCTTTGATTGTACTCCAAATGTTGGTACTTTTTTGGCTTGCTACAACCTCCGATGCAGAGGCGGAGATGTGCCCAGTGGAGCGCCAACAATTGGCAACAGGATCAAAGCCATGATGCCAAATGGAGATGTATTGTGGAACAAGTGACACTTTAATGATTACAAAAGGAAATAAATAACGCATGATAGTATAACTGATAAAACTACAAGACATAGTATTTCTCTTATCCACATTGTTAGTTCATATCAATGATTTATTTGATACATTGTACAAGCTAGCCCGTGCAGGTGCACGGGTTGACGACTAGTTAACATAATCCTCCTATTTAAGTCTCGATGATACTTTACATAATTATTATGATACTCATGTCCAAAAAATAATATTATGTGCAATTAACGTGAGCCTTTCGTTGAACACTCGATGATACTTTTATAGTTAACATGATCTTCCGGTCCAAAAATAATACTCTTCATAATGAAAGTGATCCCAGTGTCAAACACTCGATAATACTTTTCATAATTAACATGATCCTCCCGTCCAAATAATGATACTCTTCGTAATTAATGTGATCCTTCCATCCAAATAATGATACTCTTCATATTAGTAGTATGATCCTCACATCTAACGCTCGATTATACTTTCCAAATTAAATACACATATTATTTGTCTGGCTCATTAGCACACATAATTAACTGGGGCTAATTAATTGCATGCAACTATGTGCAAGCTAGGAATCAGACAAGAGATAACCGAGATGATGTTTGGGCATAAACGGATGCATGTGAAACCAAACCGAACCAAACGATGTACGAGCCTACCATCACGACCGCAGACTCCCCTTTGGGAGTTGAGATATTTGCATGCAACTATGGACAAGGCAAGAATTGGATAAGAGATAACTGAGACGGTAACTGATATGATATTGGGGCATTAATGGATGCATGCATGTGATACGTCTCTAACGTATCTATAATTTTTTATTGTTCCATGTTGTTATATTATTATTCTTGGATGTTTTATAATCATTTTATAGCAACTTTATATCATTTTTTGGGACTAACCTATTGACATAGTGCCCAGTGCCAGTTGTTATTTTTTGCTTGTTTTTTACTTCATAGAATATCCCTATCAAACGGAGTACAAATGCAACGAAACTTTTTGGAGATTTTTTTCGACTAGAAGACAACTTGGTAGCCAAGGAAGGACCTGGGGGAGGCCCATGGGGCCCACAAGAAACCAGGGCACGCTAGAGGCCCCTAGAGCGCCTTGATGGGTTGTGGGGCCCACTAGGGTCTCCTCCACCACCTCTCAGCTCTATAAATACCCAAATATTCCAGAAATCCTAGGGGAGTCAATGAAACACAATTCCAAACGCCGCAAGTTCTAGAACCACGAGATCCAATCTAGAGCCCTATTTTGGCACTCTGCCAGAGGGGAACACGATCATAGAGGGGTTCATCATCCTCATTGGTGCTCCTCCAATGATGCATGAGTAGTTCACCATAGACCTACGGGTCCGTAGCAGTAGCTAGCAGATGGCTTCTTGTCTCTTTTTGATTCTCAATACAATGGTCTCTTGGAGATCTATTTGATGTAATGACTTTTTGCGGTGTGTTTGTTGGGTCTGATGAATTGCGAGTTTATGATCAGATCTATATCCATGAATATTATTTGAGTCTTCTTTGACCTCTTATATGCATGATTATTTATAGCCTCGTATTTCTTCTCCAAATCTTTGGTTTAGTTTGGCCAACTAGATTGATTTTCTTGCAATTGGAAGAGGTGCTTTGTGATGGGTTCGATCTTGCGGTGTCCTCACTAGTGATAGAAGGGGTCGCAAGGCACGCACATATCATTGCCCTTAAGGATAAAAAGATGGGGTTAATTCCTACATGAATATATCTTGTCTACATCATGTCATCGTTCTTATTGCATTACTCCGTTTCTCCATGAACTTAATACACTAGATGCATGTTGGATAGCGGTCGATGTGTGGAGTAATAGTAGTAGATGCAGAATCGTTTCGGTCTACTAATCTTGGACGTGATGCCTATATTCACGATCAGTGCCTTGGATATCATCATAATCATTTGTTCTTCTATCAATTGCCCAACAGTAATTTGTTTACCCACCGTATGCTCTTTTCTTGAGAGAAGCCACTAGTGAAATCTACGGCCTTCGGGTCTATCTTTTATCATATTGCTTTCAGATCTTTCTTTTATCATATTTGCTTTTAGATATATTGTTCCAAAAACACAAAAATACATTGTTGCACTTTTTATTTATTTATTTTATTTTTAGTTCTTGCTAGATCTATTTATCCAATCGCATACAAACCAATCTATCTTTTTACCGAGGAGGGATTGACAACCCCTCATACGCGTCGGGTTGCAAGTATTTGTTCTTTGTGTGCATGTACCATTTACATAGTGTTTCTTGGTTCCCCTACTGGATTGATACCTTGGTTTCATAACTGAGGGAAATACTTACCATAGCCGTGCTGCATCATCCCTTCCTCTTTTGGGAAATACCGATGCAGTCTCAAGCCACGTCAAAGGAATTTCGGGCGCCGTTGCTGGGGAGACATCATCAACATCTATTAGGTTCCTAATCACAAATCTCATCTCCTTGCAATTTACATTATTTGCCATTTCCCTCTCGTTTTCATCTCCCCACTTCACAAAAATTTGCATTTTTATTCGCCTTCTTTTTCATTCGCCTTTTTCTCGTTCAATCTTTTTGCTTGAACCTTTCATCATGAGTGACTTTGGTATGGCAGAAACAGATGATGGCTAAACTCCTAAAATTGGACGATTTGGCAATATGGATGCTAAAAATTTTATTTTTGGACAAGGGAACATTATATAAAAAGAAAATATCCAAGAATTCTTTAATTGTGTTGGAACTTTGACTTGTGATGATGCTCCTATACTTAAAAGGACTAAAACTTATGTGGAAGCTATTTCAGCACTAGTTCTGAAACTTGAGAATAGATTTATCCGTACTCATCCTAACTTGCAAAGATTGTTTATGAATTACTAGTTATAAAGGATCCTAGAGCTAAAAATATAGCGACCCATGTCTTGATGAATGAATTTGATCACATAGTTCGGGAAGCTAGGGAGATTTTTGATTTCTATGGTATGAACTGTGAAAAACTGGTGATAGATGAGATTGTTCATAATAGTGACTATGTTTTAAGACATTTTCTTGGCAATAATCAAATCTTTGATGACAACCTTAAAAAGGTAGTTCAGTTTTAGATATGATCAAACAAGTTTTCAATGATGTTAATCAATAATATTCTTGGATTGTAGCCGGGAATCAAAAGGGATATAAAGATGGACAACTTGATAATGCTAAAATTTCTATGACAATGTGTTTCAAGTTATATTTCAGAAACCTCCTGACAAAAGCACATCTATGGAGGATAAGAAGAAAGATGAAAATACTTGAATCTATGCATTATGCCTAGCTAGGGGCATAAAACGATAGCGCCTGTTGAGAGGCAACCCAATGAATAAAATGTACTTTTGCCTCTTTCTTTCTGTTCTTGAGTGTTTGCACAATTATGCTACTGTTATGATTGTGTTTTTCATGTTTTAATTAGTGTTTGTGCCAAGTAAAGCCTTTGGGACCATGTTGGGTGATAGTTGATTTGATCTTGTTGAAAAATAGAAACATTTGCGCCCAGTAGCAGAATTGTTAAAAATCACAGAAGCATGATAAAATTCTGAATTTTTACAAAGGATTTATATACAAATCATACACTTTCCTAATTTTTTAATTTTTTTGGAGTTACTGAGTTATGGAAAAAGTCGAGATTACTTCAGACTATTCTATTTTTGACATATTCCGTTTTCATTGCATTGTGTGCTTATTTTGATGAATCTATGGATAATATCAGGGGGGGGGGTATAAGCCATGGTAAAGTTGGAATACATTAGGTATAATGCAATAATAAAATATGAATGGGTTTGCAACAGTACTTAAAGTAGTGATTTGCTTTATTATACTAACGGATCTCATGAAGGTTTTGTTAAGTTTTGTGTGATTGAAGTTTTTAAGTTTTGGGTGAGATCACGATGGATGAAGGAATAAGGAGTGAAAAGAGCTTAAGCTTAGGGATGCTCATGGCACCCCAAGTTAATATTCAATTATAACCAAGCAACTAAGCTTGGGGATGCCCCGGAAGGCATCCCCTCTTTCTTCTAACAACCATCAGTAATTTTACTTGGAGCTATATTTTTATTCGTCACATATCATGAGTTTTGCTTGGAGCGTCTTGTATTATATGAGTCTTTGCTTGTCTTGATTTTTAGTTTGTCTCAATCATCCTAGCTGGAAAAATCTATTTGAGAGAGCCAAAATCATGCTATGATTTGTTAGAATTGCTCTATGTGTTTCACTTCAACTTTTTGAGCCATGGAAGTTCTCTAGTGCTTCACTTATATCTTTTTGAGCACGGTGTGCTTTAATATTTTCGAAGAAATAATCTCACGCTTCACTTAGATTTATTTGAGAGATAGTAATTTTAGAAGAAGTTCTCTCATGCTTCACCTATATTATTTTGAGAGATGAAAATTGGTATGCTCATGTTCTTCACTTAAATTTATTTGAGCTTGTTATAAGCAATCGTAATATATGAATTTAGTCCCAAAGTGATAGATATTTAAGAGGGATATAATAAAAACTTTCATGAAGATCATTGGACATTATAAACTTGATTCTTTGTAATAGTTTTTAGATATGATGATAGTAATATGTGAGTCATGTTGGTGAGTAATTATGCTTTAGTAAGAAAATTGGTGTTAAGGTTTGTGATTCCCTATGCAAGCAAGAAATTCATTAGTTATGCAATGAAATTACATCCTACTTGTGGTGCATTATTCGGTGTTAGTTATGCCTAATGCTCGTTTATGATTTTTTTTGTTTCTTAGTTGGTTGCTTCTCAATCTTTTTGCTAGCCTTTCCTTGCACTAAGTGGGAATACTACTTGTGCATCCAGAATCCTTAAACCCGTTATGCCAAATGAGTCCAATATATCTACCTATATGCGGTATTTCCATGTCGTTCAAGTAAATCTGTATGTGCCAACTCTTATTTTCAAAATGAATTCCCTTTTTGTGTGCCCGTACCGCTCATGAAGCGGTAGGGGGTGGACAATATTTTTCCATGCTAGATGTGTTATTCTCAAGATGAGTGTTTATTCACTTGTCATTGCATGAGAGTGTGGCGGTAATAGGGATGCCCAGTCCCGAAATGGAAAAGAAATTTACTTGATGTTGTCAAATAATAAATTCCTTGGAAAGTGTTGGTATGGAAGGCACTTGTGGATACGACTAGCCATGGATTGTGAAAGAATGGTGGAAAAAGGAATAAACTTTATTTTATGTTTGGGAACCGCCTATGATGTATCTAGCATGGAAAGTATGGCGAACTACTCGGTCGTTTTCATTGACTGGAAAAGCATTCCTCGGAAAATGATTTTATCTCTCAATTTTTGCTTTGAGCTCTGGCACCTTTACAAATCCCAGCTTCCCTCTGCAAAGGGCCTATCTATTTACTTTATGCATTTTTTACTTGAGTCTCCATCTTCTCTTATAAAGCACCAACTAGGGAGCATTATGATCATACTTGTGCATTGGATGTAGCCAATATTTGAGTGTGTTTCTTGAATGGATCAATGATTGAGCATGATGGGCTAGGGATAACTTTCTTTAGTGTTGATATTTTGAAAGACATGGTTGCTTGTTGATATGCTTGAGTATTAAAGTCTTCATGTAAAATATAGACTATTGCTTTGAACCATCGAAAAGTCCAAATGTCCATGCTACAAAAGAAAAGAATATGTGATGAACATGTTAGGAAGCATTCCACATCAAAAATTCTGTTTTTTTTATCATTTACCTACTCGAGGATGAGTAGGAATTAAGCTTGGGGATGCTGATACATCTCCAATGTATCTATAATTTTTTATTGTTCCATGCTATTATATGATCATTCTTGGGTGTTTTATAGACATTTTATAGCAACTTTATATCATTTTTGGGACTAACCTATTGGCATAGTGCCCAGTGCCAGTTGCTGTTTTTTGCTTGTTTTTTACTTCGCAGAATATCCCTATCAAACGGAGTACAAACACAATGATACGTCTCCAACGTATCTACTTTTCCTAACGCCTTTCCTCTTGTTTTGGACTATAATTTGCATGATTTGAATGAAACTAACCCTGGACTAACGTTGTTTTCAGCAGAACTACCATGGCATTGTTTTTGTGCAGAAATAAAAGTTCTCAGAATGAAACGAAACTTTGTGAGGAATTTTTATATAATACATAAGAATTTCTGGATCCAAGACCTACCGAAGGGGGGCACCTGGATGGGCACAACCCACCAAGGCGCGCCCCCCTCACCAGGCGCGCCCGGGTGGGTTGTCCCCACCTGGTGGCCCCGCAGACCCTGAAACCGACACTATAAAATCCTATTTTCGGAGAAAAAATTAGGGAGAAAGAATTATCGTGATCCACGAGATGGAGCCGCCGCCAAGCCCTGATCTTCCTCGGGAGGGCTAATCTGGAGTCCGTTTGGGGCTCCGGAGAGGGGGATCTTCGTTCTTCGTCATCACCAACCCTTCCCCATCGACAATTCCATGATGCTCCCCACCGGGAGTGAGTAATTCCTTCGTAGGATCACTGGTCGGTGAGGAGTTGGATGATATTCATGATGTAATCGAGTTAGTTTTGTTAGGGCTTGATCCCTAGTATCCACTATGTTCTTAGATTGGTGTTGCTATGACTTTGCCATGCTTAATGCTTGTCACTTTGGGACCGGGTGCCATGATTTCAGATCTGAACGTTTATGTTATCACCATTATATTCATGTTCCAGATCCGATCTTGCAAGTTATAGTCACCTACTACGTGTTATGATCCGGTAACCCCGGAGTGACGATAACCGGGACTTCTTCCGGTGATTACCATAGTTTGAGGAGTTCATGTATTCACTATGTGTTAATGCTTTGTTCCGGTTCTCTATTAAAAGGAGGCCTTAATATCCCAAAGTTTCCAATATGGACCCGCTGCCACGGGAGGGTAGGACAAAAGATGTCATGCAAGTTCTTTTAATAAAGCATGTATGACTATTTACGGAATACATGCCTACATTATATCGATGAACCGGAGCTAGTGTCGTATCGCCCAAGGTTATAACTGTCTCATGATGAATATCATCCAATAAGTCACCGAACCAATGCCTACGAATTTATCCTATATTGTTTCTTCTAAGTTACTATTGCTGTCATCACCGTTACACTTGCTACAAAACTATTGCTATCACTGTTACCGTTATCGTTACTGCTGCTACTATTATCAAAACTACCATACTACAGTACTACTGATCACTTGGCTGCAAATAATTAATCTCCAGGTGTTGTTGAATTGACAACTCAGCTGCTAATACCTTCAAATATTCTTTGGCTCCCCTTGTGTCAAATCTATTGTTGGGGAACACAGTAATTTCAAAAAAAAAATCCTACGCACACGCAAGATCATGGTGATACATAGCAACAAGAGGGAAGAGTGTTGTCTACGTACCCTCGTAGACCGTAAGCGGAAGCATTATGACAACGCGGTTGATGTAGTCGTACGTCTTCACGATCGACCGATCCTAGAACCGAAGGTACGGCACCTCTGTGATCTGAACACGTTCGGCTCAGTGACGTCCCACGAACTCACGATCCAGGAGAGTGTCGAGGGAGAGCTTCGTCAGCACGACGGTGTGATGACGGTGATGATGATGCTACCGGAACAGGGCTTCGCCTAACCACCGCTACGATATGACCAAGGTGGATTATGGTGGAGGGGGGCACCGCACACGGCTAAGAGATCAATGATCAACTTGTGTGCCTATGGGGTGCCCCCTCCTCGTATATAAAGGAGTGGAGGGGCCGGCACTCGCTATGGTGCACCCTAGGGGAGTCCTACTCCCACCGGGAGTAGGATTCCCCCCTTCCCTAGTTGGAGTAGGAGAAGAAGGGAAGGAGGAGTAGGAGAGAAGGAACCCACCCCCCCCAAACCTATTCCAATTTGGCCTCCTGCTCAAGGGGGTGCACCAGCCCCTTGTGGGCTGGTGTGCTTCCTTCTTATGGCCTAGAAGGCCCATAACTTCTCCCGGGGGGTTCCGGTAACCTCCTGGTACTTCGGACAAAATGCCCGAACCACTCGGAACCATTCCGATGTCCAACCATAGGCTTCCAATATATCGATCTTTATGTCTCAACCATTTCGAGACTCCTCGTCATGCCCGTGATCACATCCGGGACTCCGGACAACCTTTGGTTCATCAAAATACATAAACTCATAGTGCCGATCATGACTGAACGTTAAGCGTGCGGACCCTATGGGTTCGAGAACTATGTAGACATGACCAAGACTCACTTCCGGTCAATAACCAATAGCGGAACCTGGATGCTCATATTGCTTCCTACATATTCTATGAAGATCTTTATTGGTCAAACCGCATAACAACATACGTTGTTCCCTTTGTCATCGGTATGTTACTTGCCCGAGATTCGATCGTCGGTATCTCAATACCTAGTTCAATCTCGTTACCGGCAAGTATCTTTACTCGTTCTGTAATGCATCATCCCGCAACTAACTCATTAGTCACAATGCTTGCAAGGCTTATAGTTATGTGCATTACCGAGAGGGCCCAGAGATACCTCTCCGATACTTGGAGTGACAAATCCTAATCTCGATCTATGCCAACTCAACAAACACCATTGGAGACACCTGTAGAGCACCTTTATAATCACCCAGTTACGTTGTGACGTTTGGTAGCACAGGAAGTGTTCCTCCGGTATTCGGGAGTTGCATGATCTCATAGTCATAGGAACATGTATAAGTTATGGAGAAAGCAATAGCAACAAACTAAACGATCATCGTGCTAAGCTAAGAGATGGGTCAAGTCAATCACATCATTCTCTAATGATGTGATCCCGTTAATCAAATGACAACTCATGTCTATGGTTAGGAAACATAACCATCATTGATTCAACGAGCTAGTCAAGTAGAGGCAAACTAGTGACACTCTTTTTGTCTATGTATTCACACATGTACTAAGTTTCTGATTAATAAAATTCTAGCATGAATAATAAACATTTATCATGATATAAGGAAATAAATAATAACTTTATTATTGCCTCTAGGGCATATTTCCTTCAGTCTCCCACTTGCACTAGAGTCAATAATCTAGTTCACATCGTCATGTGATTTAACACCAATAGTTCACATCTTTATGCCATTAGTTCACATCTCCATGTGACTAATACCCAAAGGGTTTACTAGAGTCAATAATCTAGTTCACATCACTATGTGATTAACACCCAAAGAGTGATCATGTTTTTCGTGTGAGAGAAGTTTAGCCTACGGGTCTGCAACATTCAGATCCCTATGTATTTTGCAAATTTCTATGTCTACAATACTCTGCACGGAGCTACTCTAGCTAATTGCTCTCACTTTCAATATGTATCTAGATCGAGACTTAGAGTCATCTAGATCGATGTAAAAAGCTTGCATCGACGTAACTCTTTACGACGAACTCTTTTATTATCTCCATAACCGAGAAATATTTCCTTAGTCCTCTAAGGATAATTTTGACCGCTGTCCAGTGATCTACTCCTAGATCACTATTGTACTCCCTTGCCAGAATCATGCTAAGGTATACAATAGGATTGGTACACAGCATAGCATACTTTATAGCACCTATGACTGAGGCATAGGGAATGACTTTTCATTCTCTTTCTATTTTCTGCCATGGTTGGGTTTTAAGTCTTTACTCAACTTCACACCTTGCAACACAGGCAAGAACTCCTTCTTTGACTGTTTCATTTTGAACTACTTCAAAATCTTGTCAAGGTATGTACTCATTGAAAAATCTTATCAAGCGTCTTGATCTATCTCTATAGATCTTGACGCTCAATGTGTAAGCAGCTTCACTGAGGTCTTTCTTTGCAAAAATTCTTATTCAAGTATCCTTTTATGCTATCCAGAAATTCAGTATCATTTCCGATCAACAATATGCCATCCACATATAATATCAAAAATGCTACAGAGCTCCACTCACTTTCTTGTAAATACAAGCTTCTCCAAAAGTCTGTATAAAACTATATGATTTGATTAACTCATCAAAGCGTATATTCCAACTCCGAGATGCTTGCACCAGTCCATAGATGGATCGCTGGAGCTTGCACATTTTGTTAGCACCTTTAGGATTGACAAAACTTTCTTGTTGTATCATATACAACTCTTCTTTAAGAAATCCATTAAGGAATGCAGTTTTGACATCCATTTGCCAGATTTCATAAAATGTGGCAATTGCTAACATGATTCGGACAGACTTAAGCATCGCTACGAGTGAGAAAATCTCATCGTAGTCAACACCTTGAACTTGTCGAAAACCTTTTTGCGACAATTTGAGATTTGTAGATAGTAACACTACTATCAGCGTTCGTCTTCCTCTTGAAGATCCATTTATTCTCAATGGCTCGCCAATCATTGGGCAAGTCAATCAAAGTCCATACTTTGTTCTTTATACATGTATCCCATCTCAGATTTCATGGCCTTAAGCCATTTCGTGGAATCTAGGCTCATCATATCTTCCTCATAGTTCACATGTTCATCATGGTCTAGTAACATGACTTCCAAAAAGGATTACCGTACCACTCTGGTGCGGATCATACTCTGGTTGTCCTACGAGGTTCGGTAGTAACTTGATCTGAAGTTTCATGATCATCATCATTAGCTTCCTCACTAATTGGCGTAGAAATCACTAGAACTAATTTCTGTGATGAAATACTTTCCAATTCGGGAGAAGGTACAATTACCTCATCAAGTTCTACATTCCTCCCACTCACTTCTTTCGAGAGAAACTTCTTCTCTAGAAAGGATCCACTCTTAGCAACAAAGATCTTGCCTTTCGGATCTGTGATAGAAGGTGTACCCAATAGTTTCTTTTCGGTATCCTATGAAGACACACTTTTCCGATTTGGGTTTGAGCTTATCAGGCTGAAACTTTTTCACATAAGCATCACAACCCAAAACTTTCAGAAACGATAGCTTAGGTTTCGAGCCAAATCATAGTTCATACGGTGTCGTCTCAACGGATTAGACGGTGCCCTATTTAACGTGAATGTAGCTGTCTCTAATGCATAGCCCCAAAGCGATAGTGGTAAATCGGTAAGAGACATCATAGATTGCACTATATCCAATAAAGTACGGTTATGACGTTCGGACACACCATTATGTTGTGGTGTTCCAGGTGGCATGAATTTGTGAAACCATTTCACATTGTTTTAGTTGAAGACCAAACTCGTAACTCAAATATTCGTGTCCACGATCAGATTGTAGAAACTTTATTTTCTGTTTATGATAATTTTCCACTTCACTCTGAAATTCTTTGAACTTTTCAAATGTTTCAGACTTCTGTTTCATCAAGTAGATATACCCATATCTGCTCAAATCATCTGTGAAGGTCAAAAAATAATGATACCCGCCGCGAGCCTCAACACTCATCGGACCGCATACATCAGTATGTATTATTTCCAATAAGTCAGTTGCTCGCTCCATTGTTCTGTAGAACGGGGTCTTTGTCATCTTGCCCATGAGGCATGGTTCGCAAGCATCAAGTGATTCATAATCAAGTGATTCGAAAAGCCCATCAGCATGGAGTTTTTCATGCGCTTTACACCAATATGACCTAAACGGCAGTGCCGCAAATAAGTTGCACTATCATTATTAACTTTGCATCTTTTGGCTTCAGTATTATGAATATGTGTATCAGTACGATCGAGATTCAATAAACCATTTATATTGAGTGTATGACCATAGAAGGTTTTATTCATGTAAATAGAATAACAATTATTCTTTGACTTAAATGAATAACCTTATTGCAATAAACATGATCCAATCATATTCATGCTCAATGCAAACACCAAATAACATTTATTTTAGGTTCAACACTAATCCCGAAGGTAAAGGGAGTGTGCGATGGTGATCTTATCGACCTTGGAATCACTTCCAACACACATCATCACCTCGCCCTTAACTAGTCTCTGTTTATTTTGCAACTCCCGTTTCGAGTTACTACTCTTAGCAACTAAACCAGTATCAAATACCAAGGGGTTGCTATAAACACTAGTAAAGGACACATCAATAACTTGTATATCCAATATACCTTTGTTCAGTATGCCATCCTTCTTATCCGCCAAGTATCTAGGGCAGTTTCACTTCCAGTGACCATTTCCTTTGCAGTAGAAGCACTCAGTTTCAGGCTTGGGTCTAGCTTTGGGCTTCTTCATGGGAGTGGCAACTTGCTTGCCATTCTTCTTGAAGTTACCTTTCTTTCCCTTGCCCTTTTACTTGAAACTAGTGGTCTTGTCGACCATCAACACTTGATGCTTTTCTTGATTTCTACCTTCGCTGATTTCAGCATCGCGAAGAGCTTGGGAATTACTTTCGTCATCCCTTGCATATTATAGTTCATCACGAAGTTCCATCAACTTGGTGATAGTGACTAGAGAACTCTGTCAATCACTATTTTATCTGGAATATTAACTCCCACTTGATTCAAGCAATTGTAGTACTCAGACAATCTGAGCACATGCTCATTGGTTGAGCTATTCTCCTCCATCTTGTAGGCAAAGTACTGTTAGAGGTCTCATACCTCTCAACACGGGCATGAGTCTGAAATACTAGTTTAAACTCTTGGAACATCTTATATGTTCTGTGGCGTTCAAAATGTTTTTGAAGTCCCAGTTCTAAGCCGTATAGCATGGTGCACTAAATTATCAAGTAGTCATCATACCGAGCTTTGCCAAACGTTCATAACATCTGCATCGGCTCCTGCAATAGGTTCGTCATCTAGCGGTGCATCAAAGACATAATTCTTATGTGCGACAATGAGGATAATCCTCAAATCATGGACCTAGTCCGCATCATTGCTACTATCATCTTTCAACTTACTTTTCTCTAGGAAGATATCAAAAATAAAACAGGGGAGCTAAATGTGAGCTATTGATCTACAACATAGATATGCTAATACTACCAGGACTAAGTTCATGATAAATTTAAAGTTAAATTAATCATATTACTTAAGAACTCCCACTTAGATAGACATCCCTCTAGTCATCTAAATGATCACGTAATCCAAATCAACTGAACCATGTCCGATCATCACGTGACAACAACAAAGCCTTTAGTCCCAAACAAGTTGGGGTAGGCTAGAGGTGAAACCCATAAGATCTCGCAACCAACTCATGGCTCTGACACAAGGATAGCAAGCTTCCACGCACCCCTGTCCATAGCTAGCTCTTTGGTGATACCCCAATCCTTCAGGTCTCTCTTAACGGACCTCCTCCCATGTCAAATTCGGTCTACCCCGCCCTCTCTTGACATTCTCCGCACGCTTTAGCCGTCCTCTATGCACTGGAGCTTCTGGTGGCCTGCGCTGAATATGCCCAAACCATCTCAGACGATGTTGGACAAGCTTCTCCTCAATTGGTGCTACCCCAACTCTATCTCGTATATCATCATTCCAGACTCGATCCTTCCTCGTGTGGCCACACATCCATCTCAACATATGCATCTCCGCCACACCTAACTGTTGAACATGTCACCTTTTAGTCGGCCAACACTCCGTGCCATACAACATTGCGGGTCGAACCTCCGTCCTGTAGAACTTGCCTTTTAGCTTTTGTGGCACTCTCTTGTCACAGAGAATGCCAGAAGCTTGGCGCCACCTCATCCATCCGGCTTTGATTCGATGGTTCACATCTTCATCAATACCCCCCATCCTCCTACAACATTGACAACAAATACTGAAAGGTGTCCTTCCGAGGTACCACCTGGACGTGAGATGGAGTAATTTTCAATGGTGAACATCACTATGTTGATCATATCTACTATATGATTCACTTTCAACCTTTCGGTCTCCAGTGTTCCGAGGCCATATCTGCATATGCTAGGCTCGTCAAGTTTAACCCGAGTATTCCGCGTGTGCAAAACTGGCTTGCACCCGTTGTATGTGAACATAGAGCTTATCACACCCGATCATCACATGGTGTCTCGGCACGACGAACTGTAGCAATGGTGCATACTCAGGGAGAACACTTATACCTTGAAATTTAGTGAGAGATCATCTTATAATGCTACCGCCGAACTAAGTAAAATAAGATGCATAAAGGATAAACATCACGTGCAATCAAAATATGTGACATGATATGGCCATGATCATCTTGCGCCTTTGATCTCCATCTCCAAAGTACCGTCATGATATGTATCGTCACCGGCATGACACCATGATATCCATCATCTTGATCTCTACCAACATGTCGTCACATGGTCGTCTCGCCAACTATTGCTCTTGCAACTATTGCTATCGCATAGCGATAAAGTAAAGCAATTATTTTGCGCTTGCATCTTATGCAATAAAGAGACAACCATAAGGCTTCTGCCAGTTGCCGATAACTTCAACAAAACATGATCATCTCATACAAAAATTTATATCTCATCATGTCTTGACCATATCACATCACAACATGCCCTGCAAAAACAAGTTAGACGTCCTCTACTTTGTTGTTGCAAGTTTTACGTGGCTGCTACGGGCTGAGCAAGAACCGTTCTTACCTACGCATCAAAAACCACAACGTAGTATAGTGATTTCTTTTTTATCTTCAGAAAGAACCTTGTTCATTGAAACCGATTCAACTAAAGTTGGAGAAACAGACACCCACAAGCCACCTATGTGCGAGGCACGGCGATAGAACCAGTCTCGCATAAGCGTAGGTGTAATGTCGGTCTGGGTCGCTTCATCAACTAGTAATGGCAAGCAATATGTATATACTCACGCCCACAACTCCTGTGTGTTCTACTTGTACATATAACATCTACGCATAAACCTGGCTCGGATGCCACTGTTCGAGAACGTAGTAATTTCAAAAAAAATTCCTACGCACATGCGAGATCATGGTGATGCATAGCAACAAGAGGGAAGAGTGTTGTCTATGTACCCTCGTAGATCGTAAGCGGAAGCGTTATGACAACACGGTTGATGTAGTTGTACGTCTTCACGATCGACCGATCCTAGCACCGAAGGTACGGCACCTCCGTGATCTGCACACGTTCGGCTCGGTGACGTCCCACGAACTCACGATCCAATAGAGTGTTGAGGGAGAGCTTCGTCAGCATGACGGCGTGATGACGGTGATGATGCTACCGGAACAGGGCTTCGCCTAAGCACCGCTACGATATGACCGAGGTGGATTATGGTGGAGGGGGACACCGCACATGGCTAAGAGATCAATGATCAACTTGTGTGTCTATGGGGTGCCCCCATCCCCGTATATAAAGGAGTGGAGGAGGGGAGGGGTCGGCCCTCTCTATGGCGCGCCCTTGGGGAGTCCTACTCCCACCGGGAGTAGGATTTCCCCCTTCCCTAGTTGGAGTAGGAGAGGAAGGGAAGGAGGAGTAGGAGAGAAGGAAAGGGGGCCACCCCCCAAACCTATTCCAATTCGGCCTCCTGCCCAAGGGGGGCGCACCAGCCCCTTGTGGGCGGGTGTGCTTCCTTCTTATGGCCCATAAGGCCCATAACTTCTCCCGGGGGGTTCCGGTAACCTCCCGATACTCCAAAAAAAATGCCTGAACCACTCGGAACCATTCTGATGTCCAAACATAGGCTTCCAATATATCGATCTTTATGTCTCGACCATTTCGAGACTCCTCGTCATGCCCGTGATCACATCCGGGACTCTGAACAACCTTCGGTTCATCAAAAGACATAAACTCATAATACCGATCGTCACCGAACGTTAAGCGTGCGGACCCTACGGGTTCAAGAACTATGTAGACATGACCAATAGCGGAACCTGGATGCTCATATTGGTTCCTACATATTCTACGAAGATCTTTATTGGTCAAACCGCATAACAACATACATTGTTCCCTTTGTCATCGGTATGTTACTTGTCCGAGATTCGATCGTCGGTATCTCAATACCTAGTTCAATCTCATTACCGACAAGTATCTTTACTCGTTCCGTAATGCATCATCTCGCAACTAACTCATTAGTCAAAATGCTTGCAAGGCTTATAGTGATGTGCATTACCAAGAGGGCCCGGTGATACCTCTCCGATACTCGGAGTGACAAATCCTAATCCCGATCTATGCCAACTCAACAAACACCATTGGAGACACCTGTAGAGCACCTTTATAATCACCCAGTTACGTTGTGACATTTGGTAGCACACAAAGTGTTCCTCCGGTATTCGGGAGTTGCATGATCTCATAGTCATAGGAACATGTATAAGTTATGGAGAAAGCAATAGCAACAAACTAAACGATCATCGTGCTAAGCTAACGGATGGGTCAAGTCAATCACATCATTCTCTAATGATGTGATCCTGTTAATCAAATGAAAACTCATGTCTATGGTTAGGAAACATAACCATC
This sequence comes from Triticum urartu, assembly GCF_003073215.2. Lineage (NCBI taxonomy): Eukaryota > Viridiplantae > Streptophyta > Magnoliopsida > Poales > Poaceae > Triticum > Triticum urartu. Next base: position 131,125,132 of record NC_053028.1, read on the forward strand.
ATTGATTCAATGAGCTAGTCAAGTAGAAGCAAACTAGTGACACTCTGTTTGTCTATGTATTCACACATGTACTAAGTTTCCGGTTAATACAATTCTAGCATGAATAATAAACATTTATCATGATATAAGGAAATAAATAATAACTTTATTATTGCCTCTAGGGCATATTTCCTTCATCTATAAATTTGGGTTGAATACTCTACCCTTGAAAACTGTTGCGATCCCCTATACTTGTGGGTTATCAAGACCTTTTTCTGGCGCCGTTGCCGGGGAGCATAACTATATTTGATGAGTCACTTGGGATTATTATCATATTATCACTATGAAGAATCTGAAGGATGCTAAGACTAAGATATTTCTCTCAAAGACGAGGGGAGGTAAGGAACTGCCATCCAGTTCTGCTTTAGATTCACCTTCCGTTATAAGTAAACTTGCAACACCACCACATGCTATTAATTTTTATATGTTGCAAGTTATTGATGATGCTACTTCTGCTATGGATAATGCTTATGATGATGCTAGTACCTTGCTTAATGATGACGTGCCACCTGGTGATTTTCTTGATAAACAAATTGCTAGAGTTATACAACATGATGTTGAATCTGATGATGAGCATGAAACTGAATCTCCTGAAACACCTACTAGAACTAGCCTTCCTAGATATGAATTGCCTAAGGTACCGGAAGGTTATGTTATGAGTGAAGAGACAACTAGAGATATTCTTGCTTGCAATGATAGAGATGATCTAGAGAAATTATTATGCAAGTATAAAGAAAACTCTCTGAACGCTAGAATAAAATATGATCATAAGTTTGCTACTTCACCTATATTTATTGATGATAAGGATTATGAATTCTCTGTCGACCCAGAGTTAATTACTTTGGTTGAATCTGATCCTTTCCATGGCTATGAAACTGAAACTGTTGTGGCACATCTTACTAAGTTGAATGACATAGCCCCCTTTTTACTCATGATGAGAAAACTCGCTATTACTTTATTATCAAATTATTTCCGTTCTCATTAAAGGGTGATGCTAAAGCTTGGTACAATACTCTTGCTCCTGGTTGTGTCTGTAGTCCCCAGGATATGATTTATTACTTCTCTAAAAAATATTTTCCTGCTCATAAGAAACAAGCTGCCTTATAGGAAATATTTAACTTTGTGCAAATTAAAGAAGAGAGTCTCCCACAATCTTGGGGGAGGCTTTGCCAATTACTTAATGTTTTGCCTGATCATCCACTTAAGAAAAATGAAATACTTGATATCTTCTATAATGGACTAACCGATGCTTCTAGGGACTTCCTAGATAGTTGTGCTGGTTGTGTTTTCAGAGAACGAACTGTTGGACAAGCTGAGAAATTATTGAATAAAATACTGAAAAATTATGATGATTGGACTATTCCTGAACCACCGCCTAAACCCACTCCGAAGAAGAGGGGTATATTATATCTCAGTCCCAAAGATATGCAAGAGGCAAAGAAATATATGAAGGAAAAAGGCATTAAAGCTGAGGATGTTAAAAATTTACCTCCTATTGAAGAAATACATGGGCTTAATACACCACCACTGCCTAAGGTGGTAGAGGTAAATTCTCTTATGAAGTTCAATGATAACGACAACCCTCACAATGTGCATCCTAGTCAATGCCTTTACGAGTTTAAAAATTATATTAACAACAAGATCACTTCAACGCAAATGTTATGAAACAATTGAAATACAATTTTGATATGATTGCTCGCTTGAGTGACTTGTTATTTAGAATATCAAATGATGTTAGAGGTGTTGGAAAGCATGCTTCTATGGTTAAAACTCAGTTAGAACAAATTGCTAAATCTAAAAAAAAGATTGCTTAATGAAATCTCTCCCTAATAATGAAGCACGGGTTCACCATCGCGATGTTTTTACACAAAAGTCCCTCATTTTTTATGGAATCAATCCGCACTCCTTATGGGGATCAACCGGGAAGAGGAAAAAACATGCCGTCGTCCGTCTCGCACACGAAGGAGCAGTCCGTCTCCAACACGAACACGAGTGGGGAACTAAAAAGGTCGATCTGGCGTTGATTTTCCCCTCATCCCTGTCTCTTCTGATCTCTCTCACCTCCCGTTGCTTTCCGCCATCGACCGATTCCGCAAAGCGCCGCGCTCAAGGAAGGCGTGCTCGCTACCATCGCCGCCGTGCCCCCATCCCCTCTCCCCGGTGCCCGTCCTCGCTCCACCGTCACCTAATCCGGACGAGATCGGTTCGATCCGCCGCATCTCACGCCCGCAGCTGGCCGTGGCTTTCGTCGGCATCGGGGGCGCTGGTCCGCCCCCGCTCCTCCGGGGCTGGCGGAACGACGGAGCGGCGCTCTGGTCAGGTTTCTCTGCTTCGAGAGCGGCGCGTGGGCTGATGTCGAGGGCGAGGCGGCTATGCCTCTGCGCCGGGCGTTCCTGGATGGGAGGGTGTTCGCAGAGGCCGCGTATGGTGGCAGGGAGTTCCTGTTCGACTTCCTGTGGATGGTGCGCATCGACGCTGGCACCGCCGAGGAGGTCGCCATGGGCTGGATTGATGACCGCGGGGCCTGCTTCTTCCCTGTGCCAAAGAGCGGGAGGAAGAGGAAGAGGGGCGAGCCTGAGCTGGAGGATGGGGCGTCGTCCGGGGTGGATGAGAGGTCCGGCGAGAGCAGCGACACGGTGGAGTCCTCAATCCAGCCTAATCCCCTGCCTCTCTCAAGCACTCCCCGTGCAGCAGGCCTGGTGTGTAGACTGCCATGGCAAGGCTACATCCATGCATTATGTACTGCTATCTCCTCCCTCTCTCTCCTGATTTGCCTCTTCCATTCTCTCATTTGATTTAATCCCTTGAGCATATTTTCTTATGTCCGGCAGGGTCAGCAAGGCGGCCAGCTTGGGGCAAGGCGGTGAGGCTGGAGGAGACGGACAAGTTCTACTAGGTTCTTACTTGTCAAGAAGCTCTTCCTCAGAGGGATAGCCCCGGGTGGGCGGCGGCGTGGCGATCACGGCGGTGCACAAGGTCTTGCAGGGTCCCCGGTCCAGGGTGTTCCAGATGCAGGGCCAGCTCCTAGCCGCTGCGCGCGGCACCGACGAGGGCAATGCCAAGTTCGCGTGGTATGGCGCTCCGTCGGCGGATGTGGCCGCGGCGGTGGAGTACGGGTTCGGCAGGATGAACAGCCAGGTCCTTTGCCATCGCGCGCACGGCGACGACGTCCACCTCTCGCCTGGTTCTTGATTGTTGAGTAATTCCTGTTAGTTGTTGCTGAATTAGGGACTTGATTCATGTTGGTTGCTGAATTGATTTATGTCTTATGTATACTTGATTCCGTAGATTAATATCTCTTTTGGTTGGCAAGAATGGATCAGACGTATTTTGTTTGAAGTTAAGTTTTTTGAGTGCGAGGATGCCGCCACCGCTATGGACAACATGGACGGCGTCGCGTTCTTCGGCTGCATCCTCACCGTGAACTACGCCTTCCCTGAGAAAATCAAGGGAGGGGAGCAGGGATGGGCCGCACAGCCAGGTATGTCAGGCGTCCCGTGCTTCTCCTCTGTTCCATTACGTTCCGCCCTGCTTTCGTGCTTGCCTGCCTGGTAGCTTGACACTAGGGTTAGGGCTGCCAAATGTTTTTCTTACCTGGTATGACGTTGGAAGATTAAGGGCGAGGAATTTTTAGGACACGATTAGACTAAAGACTAAAGATTGATATGGTGTTAATGTCCGTGAATTATGCTTTTGTATTGCGGTTTCTCTTTATGTTCTCATTATAAGGACTTTCTCCAGTTCAAAATGGTAGAAAAATGAATTGTCCATGTACATTAAGTTTTTGTGCTGAGTCAAGGAGAAAAGTCAGCCACCACTGTGGTGACATGTCGCGATCGTGCGAGTGTGTGGACGGGCTGACTGATGATGGGACTTGGGGAACAAGAGCATGGGAAGCCAGGCCTTAGGAGCAAGGGCTGATGGGCAGCGCGAGGACCTCGACAGTGTAGCGGCGCCTACTGGTTCTACAGGTTCCTCTGTCTCCCTTGGTCTCTCTGCCTCGATCCCAATCTTACCTCTACTTGCCGTACCATGCACATCATGGAGAACGACTGGTTATGGAGGGGAGTGCTCCCCATCCATGACAAGCATAGAGCACCCACGAACTGAAACAGAGGAGCACACACACGGTCAGGTTTCGGGAACCACTACATCATAATTTTTGTTTTTAAACCGAGTGCTGGTTAAATAAGCACAACCCTCTTCTTACAAGGTTAAGTTCAACTCGACACTAGCAATAATGGCTTGTAATGAGCTAGATTGGCCGAGACTGGACATTATGGATTTGGTAGTGTATATACTATATACTGGAAAATGGTAGCATAGTCTTTGTATGCTTATTTTTTGAATCGACAACACTCTAGAGTATTCATGCTTAACTGTTGCTTTGAAATATTTGGATCGCATATTAAACTAGAGTTTCAGTGTTGAAATTTGATACCTTGCATCAGAGAGGTAAACACTAGACAAAAGGGTCACTTTGATGCAAACCCGTTTACGTGAGGCTTCAGCGATGTGGATTCCAGCTTACTTGGATGTTTACATGAGACTATTTTCCAATTTACGTGATCTAATATTTGCTGATTGTAGTGTGAGCCAATGAAATCGGATGACGTCTCTCAATGGGGAAATTTGGATGTTGTGTGTTACCCGCTGTTTCTTCATTGTATAGCTAATCCTCTGCACCACGGTAGTAAGCCTAGAATCTGAATATTTTGTACTTTCACAGTTTAGCATATACCATCTTCTTAAATTTCTTCTATTGATGTTAATAGAGTGTATAATTGTTTCCTAATCAGAATTAAGAACTGTTCCCGGCCAAAATAACTAAGCCAGGACCCAGATTAGTGATGAAATACTTGAGTTGTACAACAACCGAATTGCATTATTTCTATTTTATACAACAGCCAAGACCTAGATTAGTGATGTTTATATGTACAGAAAACCGTATGAGATTTTCATGACAATATGTATGATCTCTACTTGTAAAGACTGGTACTTTAAGCTTAGAGTGACCCCTTTTGGAAAATATAAAGAAATTTTCAGCTTAAAATGACCCAACGAATTTCGTCACTGAGAAATTTTCAGCTACTAACACTGGGGAGTGTGTACTGTTGCGGTGCTGTGACATATACACTCCATGGAAGAAACCCCTGTTTGATTTACAGGTGATGCTGATTCATCTGGAATCTACTTTTGACAGATCAATCTGGTTTGTTGGCTGCTGGGTGGTTTCATGTGACGCTGCAGTGCACTAGGGAGAGGTACAGAGGTCCCCAGAGCTACATGTATGTACCGTAATGTTTCATCCTTCGATTTTGACGTTCAATATTGACTCCTTGATCCCGTTTCTTAGGGTTCATGATTGGCAATTGGCCATGGTCAATGGAACTAAAATGTCTACTGAATGTTCATGGATATCTTAAAAGCAGAACAATTCAGACTTTAGATGTACATCATATTTGATGCATCAGTCTAATCTGTACATCTAATTACAGTGTATGATTTGTTTGGACACTATATATATATATTTGATGGAGCCGTCTAAGTTGGACTTCTGGACATGAAATTACAGTGTACAATTTCCATCCAACTTGCTAATTCAATTTTACTTATTTTCTAAACTCTTTAATAATAATTCTAAACAGCATAATAATCTAGACAATATTTTCCAAAGGATGTTTTTGACATCTTCCTATATCATTTTGATGTGAGATGGGTTGTAAATACAGGTCCATTAATAATTTTACCATAGTTGTTATTAAACATCCGTAAGCCATCGTTTGGGCATAAGCGGTGTGTTGAAATTGAGGAGGTGGACCGGTGGAGGGGGTCCTTGAGCCATGCTTATATTAGGGTAAGGGTGTGCGCTATTATTTTTGGAAAAGATACCAGTGATGTCTGCTTATGTGATGATTATGTCATGGATGATATACCCATGTCTATGCCGTCGCCAATATGCCTGTCATGTTGTGGTGTTCTATTTTTTCCCGTTGCAACGCACGGGCATTTGTGCTAGCCTAATAATAAAGCACGGATTGAGTCTCCGGGTGTCATGTTGTGGTGTTCTATTTTTTCCCGTTGCAATGCACGGGCATTTGTGCTAACCTAATAATAAAGCACGGATTGAGTCTCTGGGTTCACCGTCATGGCAGTTTTGCTAAACCCCCCTTGTAATTTTAGGTAATTAACCCGCAGTCCTGCAGTTTAGGAATAAGTGAAAATAACGATTCGCGGAAAGAACGCATGGGATGATGTTGTATTGGGCCTCAGGCTGCTGGGAAAACGCATGGGCTGGCCGTGTTGTATTGGGCCTTGCTCTAGGAAAAACGCACTGGATGAAAGCATGCCACCGCCGCCGTGAATCTCGCAGCCACGGCCGGTGGCCAGTCTTCCTCTCCGGCTTCCATCCAGCGCCGCCGCTGCCCCCTCTCCTCCCCCCTCCCACCAGCCCCAAATCGGTGCCATTCTGAGTCTCCTCCACCTCCAACCTCCTGTTGGCGGCCGTGTTGGATTTGGATCGGAGTCACTAGCGTGTGCGCCCAGGAGACAAAATCTCACATAGACTCATAAGCCGACGAACAAGTTTTCCCCATCACTTAAATCCCTCTCCCAGACCAAAACAATCGAGCGGAAGACGATTTGGACGCGATGGCGCTGGAGTGGGTTGTGCGCTACGCGGCGGGCGCTGACGCCATCATGCCGCTGCAGCTGACGCCGCCGAGGTTGGACGTGCTCCGGCACCGCTCTTCATCAACCTCTACCTCGCTGTATCCACTCACCCTGCTATCATGGTACCAAAAAGCAAGGTACAATCCATCCTCTCCCTGAGCTTCGCCAATGCATGCGTATCCCAACCTCAATTTGATGCAAATAAGCACAGTGATGTTATGGCTCTCCTGGTTTAGTTGACGGGGGATTTGTTGACCATAATGAAGAGATGAAAGGGAATCTACGTATGTTAAGATAATAATAAGGATTATAAATTGACAACACATCAACTACACTAGGGACGTCATGTCTGGTGATTTTTGTTGGTTGAGGCTGATTCGTTTTTGTGCAACCAGATCTGGGCGAAAGTTTACGAGGCGAACTGTATCTCACCTCAACTCGCCCGCCGCCGCCCTCGCCACTGGTCCGCCTCTCCGAGTCTCCGACCAGCTGTTCTACTCGGAGATCGCCGTACAGTTCCTCATCCGCAAACTCTTGTGCTTCTCAACCAGAAATCAATCCCCGAGCTGTTTGATGCCCCCCGTATTTGTCGCAGGATATGCCCAAGGTAATTTGTTCGACAAAATGAGTGCTATTTGTATGAACTAGAGTACTGTACTATTGCAGTTGTGTACATGCATGCATGGTTCGAAAATCGTTTCTTTTACAGTTATATATTAGAATCGAATTTGTACGTCTGCATTTTCACAATCAGTATGCAGTAGTGAAAATCCTTGCTCACGTTTCATCATGGAATATTTTCTTTTAATGCTCATACGTGGTCACGGAAGAAGAGGCCAACACAATTTAGTTCAATGAGTAGAGCAGGAAACTATGGGCGCAGATGGACCTTGACAGCCTCAACACTGCTTGTGATAAGTCCAGTGGCGTGTGATGTGTTGTCGAATACATTGGTGATTTTGCAGGTGAAGGACGGACACCAACGACGGAGAGGAGGAGCAAGAGGACGACGATGCTGTTAAAGCGAACTAAAATTTGAGGGGGCTTTGCAATGTCGAGAAAATAATCATCATGGTCGGTTTTCATGAGGTACTATTCAGTTTTTCTTCTTCTTCTCATACATAGATAGAACAAAAGTTATATGAGTTGATTTTGTACTCCTTGCTGCATGAGCATCCACTTGATTAAGATATTCAGAGGGTGAAGCTTTTAAAATTTCAAAAATATATAGGGATATATTTGATCGATGAACATAAGAAATAAAACACAACTGCATGGTTTATGTGTTTGAATTGAAAGCCTGTGTAGATGGGGATGGAAAGAAATGATTGCAAGCGGCATGTGCCATTGAAAGAGGTGGCAAGGTTCAATTGCGTAGGCTGAGACAGTGACTTCATGTGCATGAGGATCCTAGAAGTATAGTTTAGACATGATTTATGTTGGTGCATAAGAATTACTAATTTCTAATGTATATCCCGTCGGGGGGTCGGGGGGGGGGGGGGTTCTTAAGCCATGCTTATTACACTTGGGACGTGTGAATTTTCCTCCCGTTGCAACGCACGGGCAATTGTGCTAGTGAATAATAATATGCATGACTTTGCTATTAGAGTTGCAACTAGAGGAGGTAAAATGACTCAAGAACCATTTTATCCTGAGAGACACCCAAAAAGAATTGAATAAGATTCACAAAGAGCTAACACTAGTGCACCTAGTTCTTCTAAAAAAAAAGAAAAATGACAGGACTTCACATGCTCCTAGTGAACCTGAAATAGAGAAACCTCCTGATAATGATAATGAAACTTCTATCTCTAATGCTGAAACTCAGTCTGGTAATGAACACTCACCTAGTGATAATGAAAAAGATAATGCTGATGTTCATGAAGATACTCAACTAAATAATAAAGAACCAGACAATGATGTTGAGATAGAACCACCTGTTGATCTTGATAACCCACAATCTAAGAATAAAAGGTATGATAAAAGAGACTTCATTGCTAGAAAACACGGTAAAAAAAGAGAACCGTGGGTTCAAAAATCTTTGCCTTTTCCACCTAAGTCAACTAAAAAGAATGATGATGAAGCATTTGAACGCTTTGCTGAAATGCTGAGGCCAGTCTTTTTGCATACTCACTTGACTGATATCTTAAAAATGCCTCCTTATGCAAAGTATATGAAAGACATCATCACTAATAAGAGAAAAATACCGGAAGCTGAAATCTCCACTATGCTTGCTAATTACACTTTTAAAGATGGAGTACCTAAAAAACTTGGAGTTCCAGGAATACCAACTATACTTTACTCTATCAAAAAGAATTATGTGAAAACTGCTTTGTGTGATTTAGGATCTGGTGTTAGTGTTATGCCGTTATCTTTATATAAAAGACTTGATTTGAATAAAATCATACCTACTGAAATATCTTTGCAAATGGCTGACAAATCAATTGCCATACCTATCGGTATCTGTGAGGATGTGCCCGTTGTTGTTGCTAACGTTACTATTTTGACTGACTTTGTTATACTTGAGATATCCGAGGATGACAACATGTCTATTATCCTTGGTAGACTCTTCTTGAATACCGCAGGGGTTGTTATTGATTGTAATAAAGCAAGGTCACTTTTCATATCAATGGTAATGAGCATACGATGCACTTTCTGAAGAAATAATTCCAAGTGAATGGTATTAATATTATTGAAAAATCTTCGACAATCACTATTGGAAGTTTTCAAATACCTCTACCTACTGTCAAAAAGAAATATGAAATGCTTATTGTTGGGGACATTCATATCCCCATTGAGGTAACTTAGTGATTTACGAAAGTTCTTTGGTTTCATGCTAATCGAAAGTGGTTGTTAATAAGACTTGATCAACCTTATTAATGGATCATTTTTGAGCGGTATGAAGTTCATGAATTTAGTAAGCACTACATCTTGTCCCTACCTTTTATTCTCTATTTCTATTAGCTAAATAAAATAAAATGACATGTTTTGTCTGTTTTCTGAATTTCCCATGCAATAAAAAATGACCCAAAAATAAAATTTCTTAGAATGCCCTGAAAATTTAATACGATTGTTTTCTGAATATTTAAGAATTTTGGTGCAATAAAAATCAGAGGGAGGTCCACCAGGTGGGCACAACCCACCTGGGCGCGCCAGGACCCCCAGGCGCGCCCTGGTGGGTTGTGGTCCCCACGTGGGCCCTCTCACTTATCTCTTCATACCACATCATCACCTACCTCTAGAAAAAAACCTCCATTGCTCTCTCTCCCGAGTTCTTGCTCTTAAACCCGTGGATTTCGATCTCTTTGCTCGAAGCTCCGTTTCCGAAACTGTTTCGGGGGGTTGTTGCTTGGTATGTGACTCCACCGTTTGTCCAATTAGTTTTTGTTTTAGTGGTTTATATTTTGAATAATTAGCTACTCTTGGTTTTTCTGTAGATGTGCTTGCATGTTGAATTATTAGTGTTCTAAGTAGTTTGAATGCTTGCTATGGCCTCTATGTATCCCTATGAGTAGTTGGTATCGTTTTTATGAAGTTTTGTTGACAAAAATTTTTCTCACCCAAAATTTTCAGAAAATTGTACGCAGACATGATGAACTTGTTTGGAAGGAGTTCCTCAAGGAGGCGATCCTCGGGGGCATCCTCTAGTGACAGCTCCGCTCACCGGTCATATGTTGAACCAAGTGAAAGTTCCACTCGAGATGCCGCCACCAAAACATGCTTATGGTCTTGCGATGAATATATGATACGAGTGGGCATTAAATAAGAATTTGAGAAATATGTTCACAATGCCGGTCTCGGTCCCTACCTTTCAGATAAGTGTGAACAACACCACCTCTTCACTGAATCATCTGTCAAAGGATTTAAATTCGTTCCCCGTGAGTCTAGGGTGTCGTTTATGCTTTATGATAACCCATTTACCATATCACTAGAGAATTTTGCTTACCACTGCAAACTCCTGTATTGGGGTTCACTTGACGAACTGCCAAGGGCTGAGTATCAAACATTCTTGTCTAGTCTTTGTAACCGTGAGACGAGGGGAGTGACACAAGGTAGAATAAGGAGCATTCATTTTCCCGCAATTCAGTACTTTGCATTATTTAATGGGAAATGTATAGTAGCCAAGTAAGACTGTAGTACACTTTGTGCTCCAGACTTGAGCCTCATCCACACCGTTCTCACTGGTGAAAGGAATTATAACCTTGGAGCGATTGTTGCACGCAGACTCCAGCACAACGCTAACAATGGCTATTTCTATGGTGGGATATATGCTACGCGTTTAGTACGAGGGCTGGGTGTTGCACCTTTGCCCTTTGATTCTATCCTTCCCACACAATATTTATATTGTGACACTTTAAAAGAACATAAGATTCTCAAGGGAAAGGTTGACAATTTCATGTATAATCTATTGTTTAACCAAAAGTCTGTTGTGCACACATATTTGCCTGCACCTGCTTTTTTGATTATCACAACAAAGGAAGATATTTTGTTCTTGAAAGCGAGGCCCGAGCCCACAACGCAGCAGTGGAGGCATCACGGCAGGTTGAGGCATCCGCACCTAGAGCCTCCGTGAGCTACCATGCCAACTACTATCCAGATTACTGATCGATTACCAAGTTAGGCCAAAAGCCTAAGCTTGGGGGAGTACGTGTTCTCACCGACATTACATTCATGTTCACTTATTCATCTAGTCGGTGTTTACACTTTTTCATTGTATCATCCATGTTTAAATTTTATTTTTCTTGCTTTCTTCTTGTGTGTTTGAAAAACTTTTAGAAAAACAAAAACAATTAGTTGTAGCTAGTTTACTTTCCATGCATGCTTAGTTGTAGTATTAAAAAAAAATCCAAAAATATTTCCTTGTTCTTCTTTTGCTTGTTGGGAGTTTTCCCTTGTAAATAGGTTTTCTCGTTTTTGCTTTTCCCTTTTATTTGCTTGTTCAAGAAAAACAAAAACTCCAAAAATATTTCAGTGTGTTTCTCTGAATTTTTTTATTTTATTCGAGTTGTACCAAGGAGAAGACCACGATGAAAATGTTGAGTGGCTCTCATATGAGTAACTGTTGAACTAATAAAGAGCCTATTTTACCTTGTCTTCTCCTGTTGAATAAAATGTTTACAGATTCCAGCTTAGTCCATGGCACTCTTGCACTATTATTGTTTTCATATCATTTGGTCATGCAAGTGAAAGGCAATAATGACGATATTCGATGAACTGGCCATGACAGAGAGAAACTGGTATGAACTCGACTTGTTCAGTTTGTGTAAATATGTTTAACATAGTATCCATGATTCAGCCCATTATGATTAAACATGTTTGCAATGAAAATTAGAGATTATAGTTTCTCATGCCACGCATAAGTAGCTGGGAGTGGATAATGATTTATCTTAGATATCAACATTGCGTTAAACTGATTGTGATGTAGTATGATGATATGGTATCCTCCTCTGAATGTTCGAGTGGCTTGACTTGGCACATGTTCATGCATGTAGTTGAATCAAAATGAACATAGCCTCTATGATATTTATGTTCATGGTGATCATATCCTACTCATGCTAGTGTCCAATGTTACTTATGCATAATGCATGATCATGATCGTTGTTGCTCTCTAGCTGGCCGCTTTTCAATCTAATTGCTAGCCTTCACCTATACTAAGTGGGGATTCTTCTTGTACATCAAAAACCTTGAACCCGAAGTTATTCCAGATGAGTCCACCATATATACCTATATGCGGTATTACCCTGCCGTCCTAAGTAAATTTGCATGTGCCACCTCTGAAAACTTTTAAAAAAATATCTGTTTTGTGTGCCTGGATCGTTCATGCACTACTAGGGAAAACCTTATACACAGAATCTTAGCAGCAGCGAGGTTTAAAAACAAACACTATTGCTAATTAGCAGTAGCGAGCTTCACAAGACCGCGCTACTAATAGCGCAGTAGCAGTAGCGCTCTAGGTGAAACGAGCGCTACTACTACAATTGCCGTGGTGTTGCCTCCAGGCTAGATATAGTAGTAGCGCCCTTCTCCTGGACGCGCTACTGCTAAAGTACTTAGTAGCGGTGTTTTTCTTTAAAACTCGCTGCTGCTAAGTATCATCCGCTCTTGCAACTAATTAAGTTTAGTCCCATACTGCTAAGCGGACAAGGTGTTTACCACCTTAAATATGTTACTTTTCAAACTATCTCGAGCACTTGGTCTTCATTGAACTGTATGTGTAGGATTTGTGGCTGCAATATGAATCTTCACCTGTGCCTACACAGGTATGGTGAGTGACAGTGTCCTGGACTAGGGGGTACTCACCATGTCGTCTCCCGATCTATTAGATTGGGCCGAGGCCCCCCATGGCCGTATACTCATGGGCCAGTTCGGATAGCTACCGCATACAAGGAAGATTCCACAAAGACTTGGAAATCAAGACAAGGACTTCTCCCCACCGGCGTATTCGGCTAGGACTCTTGTTAACCTAGGCCTCTGGTGCATTATATAAGCTAGGGCCAGGCTAGTCGATAGAACATATACATACAATCATACCATAGGCTAGCTTCTGGGGTTTAGCCTCTCCGATCTCGTGGTAGATCTACTCTTGTACTATCCATATCATCAATATTAATCAAGCAGGACGTAGGGTTTTACCTCCATCAAGAGGGCCCGAACCTGGGTAAAACTTCGTGTCCCTTGCCTCCTGTTACCATCCGGCCTAGACGCACAGTTCGGGACCCCCTACCCGAGATCTGCCAGTTTTGAAACCGACATTGGTGCTTTCATTGAGAGTTCCGCTGTGTGATCGACAAAAGGATCGATGGCTCGCCTGCAGATCAACTGCGACTTCGGCGTCTTCATCACCAGTTCGACTGGTCACCTTGGTTCAACCAAGAATTGCGCCCCGTGTTCGGATCACCATGTTCGGACGAGGGCCTTCATGAAACATCAACTCCGATCTCTATCAAGATCATGGAGGAATCATCTATGGAGCTCAGGGGCTCAACGTCAACATTGCCCTCAAGCGACCATGCTGTTTTTTGGGACAACGAACTTGTATCTGCCGCCACCACCTCCTCAAGTATCGCTTCGACGACCGCTTTGGTGGAATTGTGCGGAATTGAGTCTATAACAATCCTGGAAAATTTCGTCGAGTTCCGATGGAGGAATCTCTGGCAATCCACGATATACCAGAGCCCTATCAAATCTGGATGGGAATTTGGATGAGTTTAGGGTGTGGTGTCCAGCTTCTAGCTCAGACGTCCTTTGGAAGATCCAACCGTTGATCGGCTGCGGAATTCTTATATCTACCATCTCTCAAAATTTCAGCTCGATCCGACCGTCCAAACTCCGGAAACCTTCCGATTAGTGCATCACTTTTCGGATCTGTTTTCTGCGCGAAAACGAATCCGACCAGAGTTCATCTTTTTAATGAACGGGATTTCGGACATCCCTTTTGAAGGAAGTTTTGTATGGGGTATTGTGTTTTGTTTCCGAACACATCCCACTAACTTTAAGATCTTTTGAACATGATCTTCAACATCATGCTGGTGTCAAACCAGTCCGGCAATATTACTCCACGGCTGCCGACCTGTGCTAGACACGCCGTCACTTTAGCCGAGCTCTTCTTCGGATCATCATCTCGGCAAGCCGAACAAGAGTCCGGCATCGCGAAGGATAAATCATGATCAACATCGCCGCCCCACGGATTACACGGAGCGGGCATACCGGCATCGCCGCACGGTCGCTCCATCAAGCCGGCATCGACCACGTCACGACCTGCATCGACAGGGCCGCACTATTGCTTCTTCAAGCTGGTGTCCATCACGCCGACCTACTTCGACTCATCGGCTGACGTCGAGGCTTCGACATCTCGGCTGGACCGGGGGCTTCGCCATCTCTTCATCAACCTACTCCGGACACTTCGGCGTCACTAGCCGACCAGCTCCGTCACGTTAGCTGGGCCGAGGGCTTTGCCTCGGCGAGTCAACCTTTACCAGTATTGCCATGCTGTCGTTTTATCGCCCATCAGGTAATGGGTGTGCGGAGCAAGTCCCAATTTTGGGAATCACCTTCCTTCGGATTGCTACAACAAATAAACCAGGTGCTATTAATTCCAGTATTTTTTGCTTGTTTGGGTTCATTTTTCCCAAGGAATTATTACTCTGGTCTGTCCATGATATGTACACAGGGCTATCAAATGGTGACCGTATTAACGACGGTCGCGTGGTGGTTTGATCAGTTTCCGTACATAGTCCGGCGAACGCCGCATCCGGAGCTCGGACCGACCTGTGAATTCAGGCTTTGCCATGCCTTTACTACATCACGCCGACGCCCTGCATCGACATTGACTTCGGCGCCAGGCCATATTTCTTCTATTCCTCACTTTGCATAAATTATTTATTATGCAACATTTTTTTAATTATCATTATTACTATTATCTCCGGTTTGCACTATTTTTTGTGCACAGGAAAATGATCCGGGGACTTCGGCGTCACTCTGCCGGTCTGCATTGACCGTGCTATGTCACCACTTCGGCGTGTCGAGCTCTCCGCTCCGCCACCTCGGGACCATCTTGGGGGATGGAACCTTGCCCCGCATCAAGCTCAGACCGCGTCATCAATACCGAACACATTAACCAGCTAAGTCGCTTTCATGCTCAAAGCTTTAATTTCTAACTTGTGTTCGGTTCGACCAAGCATTATACTTTTTTGGAAAAAAGTTGCTTGTAAAAAAATTCCTTGTCCAAACTTTGTTTGTGACGCATAAATTCAAATACCCAATTCATTTGGGGGCTTCCTTCATGAAGCTTTTCCACTTGCATATTATTATACTTGTACGGCTTCGTTCCTTGTTCGTGTATTACGCCACAATATGCACCATATTGACTTAAGCGATTTGCAAGCTGGGTTGCCTCGCTCCTGTGTTTACCCCTACGTTCCCGATTGTTCGGCTAGGGAGTAAAGGGAGCACCTCTGCGATTGTCACGATCGGGTCGCCCGGCCGGACCTCAGACTGGGTGAAGCCGAAAGCTAGCGCTCTTATAGTTTTCAATGATGGTCGGCACACAACGGAACTCATGAGTACAAAAAATCTATTGCACAAGTCTCATAATAACAATGAGCACCGAAGAAAGGTATCGGTGGGGGTACTATTTTCTTCGAAGATACTTCTTACACTTCACGGTAATATAGCATAAGTTCCCTGAGCGCGCTTTGTCTGTTACAGCCTTATGGCCTGATTGCCTGGTTATTGGAAACACCGTCGATATTCTCGACCGATGGAGTACATAACACTTTTCGGTCCTTGACCGAAGAGGGAGAAGCTAACGGTCGGTTAAGACGCGTTTAAAGTTCGGTTGAACATAGATATGATATAAGTACTTCGGTACATGCAATCATTCTTCTACCCAAGTCACTTGGGGGCTCTTAAGTTTATTTGAGTCGTTTTATAATAAGTGTTCTTCTTCTTAGTCGTTGCAAAGTTTTATTATTATTATTATTTATCACTCCTTTTTTCGACATGAGTGTGCGGTCACTAGCCGGGGAGCCTAATTTCTCTCTCAAAGCCGCTAGAGTTTAGTTTGCTAACCTGGCCTGATGAGAAGTACTCCGCGCTCGAAGTCTTGAGATAGGATATATCATGTTAAAGCACGACAGAAGCACTTCTTTTTTCTAATACCAACTTTCGGATTGGCACCGAACACTTGATATTGTTCGGATGTCATGTTTTTACTGACGTTTCTTGGTTTTCCAAGCTTTTTGGCACTTTTAAACTATTTGTGCTTTTCTAGCATTAGTCTCGCAGTGCAACGCCGGACACCTTTAGGGATTCGGCAAAAACATTCTCAGATATTGCTATATATGCATCGGTTTCGAATTGTGTCTTCGGTCAATAGTTGGGTTGCCCGGCTCCTGCACTTGCTTCCTACGTTCCGTTTTGTTCGGCTAGGAGTGCAAAGGGAGAACCACTGCGATTGTGCTTCCAGCTCACATGGTTAAGCACCTCAGTGGAGAAAGCCGAAAACTGACTTTCACAATAAGCGTAAACTGGTCAGCAATCCGATGACTATGTTAAATGATGGGCCGTTCATAACATTGGCCGAAGTGTTTACGGCTTGACCCCGACTGTCGCCAAACACTACCGGGGGCTATTAACTGGCCTCCCAAACTAAATCCTCAATATTTTGCTCTTACATTAGAGCTGAGGTTTAATGATCATGCTTAGCATGACAACCCAAAGAAAGGAACCGATAGCGGGACTATTTTCTTTGGAAGACATTTCTTCTGTTAAATAGTAATATAACTCTCTGCGTACCTTTGTTTATAAAATCGTATGGCCAGATTGCCTTGTTTGTTGTAAATCTTTGCCCTCATAAAGGCTTTATAAAGTAGGACAAACACTCCTCGGCTACTGGCCGAGGAGGTGGAAGCCGATGGTCGGTCAACAAAGTTTTGTACAATGCGGATCCGAGCATTAATGACGTAAAGTACTTGGATACATAGAGTCATTACACATAATTTGTGATTTTACTATGGATATTGATCCTTAATTCGGCCACCCGTGCCCGCATTAAGGCTCGGGGGCTACTGGGCTTCGGCTTATTATTTACAAATATTAAAGGGGCACATTGATCCCCTGATCTGGTGTTACCACCCAACCAGTGTCTCGGGGGCTACTGCATTGCTTGTCCAATGCAGAAAATTTTATGTGCAATATAGTTTCCGAGGAGATTTTGATCCTCAGGTTGGTCGGCCGCACCCAACCTGAGTCTCGAGGACTGAGCATGCCGCTTTTAGTGTCCCGAAGTATTCTACCGAGCTTGGACTTGATCCTCAGGCCGATTTTGCAAATCAACCTGAGTCTCAGCGGCTACTGGGATCAGCGGTCTTACGTCATCCTTCAGGTGCATCTCGGGTTTTAGACCGATACACACCTTGAGGGCTACTGGCTATATATCTCGGCAGAGAATAAATTGCACCAATAAAAAATATTCACAAAAATCGGCCCACATTCGGGGTGGTGCACCACCTCGGAAGCAGCCCAGCATAAAGCTCGGGCGCTAGTGGCGGGCTCCATAGAGGGCATTTCCGGCATTAAGCTCGGCTAAACTCCTTCAAACTTCTTTGAACCAAGGTGATTTACGACACCTCGGATATACAGTCCAGCGTTGGAGCTCAGATACATAGTCCGGCGTTGGAGCTCGGATACATTCCGGCGTTAGAGCTGGGAAGCGGTCCGGCGTTGGTGCTCGGTTGCAAAAGATACCTCGAATACAGTCCGGCATTGGAGCTCGGACGCAAGAGGACGCTGCCGCCCGGGAACAACTTCAAACCCGAGGTGTGGCATAAAAATAACAAGGCATTGGTAAAGGCCGGAAACTTAAAGGGGCTCCTCGGATACCCGACGTGTAAACTCGTCGAATGCATTTCGGCGATCCTCAAGATCAAAGATAAAGAAGATTTGTTGAACCAGTTTTCAAGACCGACGACCGAAGATGAAGAACAGTTCGGAAGAATCGAGGAGCGTCCCTAACTTGAAGACCGGTTCAGGGGGCTACTGACGGTGTCCTGGACTAGGGGGTACTCACCATGTCGTCTCCCGATCTATTAGATTGGGCCAAGGCCCCCCATGGCCGTATACTCATGTGCCAGTTCGGACAGCTGCCGCATACAAGGAAGATTCCACAAAGACTTGGCGATCAAGACAAGGACTTCTCCCCACCGGCGTATTCGGCTAGGACTCTTGTTAACCTAGGCCTCTGGTGCATTATATAAACCAGGGCCAGGCTAGTCGATAGAACATATACATACAATCATACCATAGGCTAGCTTCTGGGGTTTAGCCTCTCCGATCTCGTGGTAGATCTACTCTTGTACTACCCATATCATCAATATTAATCAAGCAGGGCGTAGGGTTTTACCTCCATCAAGAGGGCCCGAACCTGGGTAAAACTTCGTGTCCCTTGCCTCCTGTTACCATCCGGCCTAGACGCACAGTTCGGGACCCCCTACCCGAGATCCGCCGGTTTTGACACCGACAGTGAGGATTCATGTTGACTATTTAGATTCTACACAAAAATATCAATGATGACCAATGTATATTTTTGATGTTTTTACATGCTTAGCCTTAGCAGTAGCGTTTTTTCAGGACAACGCGTTACTGATATTGGGCTTAGCAGTAGCGCGCTCCCTGTACCTGCGCTACTGCTACAGCAAAACAAAGCACGCGGCCCGGCCCCCCGCATGCTCATCTCTCAATCGTCCCCCTCTGCCCGACGCCGACAACTGCGGTTAGGGTTTCTCCTCCGCCACCGCGCACCACCGCCACCGCCGCCGCAGGTAATGCTCCTCCCCCTCTCGCCAGCCCTCTGCTAGCTGCTCCTCCATCCTCTCGTCGCCCACTCTGTCGCCGCCCGCGAGCTCTGGCCGGGCGCCTTTGGCCGACCGCCCTCGATCCCCTCGTCGGCCGCTGTCGTCACCCCCTCTCGTAGGAAAGTCACCGGCCTTCCCCTCGTCAGCACCCCCGATCGAGGTCACCATGCCATCCCCCCTCCTCGTCAGCACCCCCCGAGGGCTGCCCTACCTAGATGCAGCGAGGGCTTACGAATTTCATATGGATAACTAGATGCTTTTGTTTTTTCTGTAATAAGTTATTTTTTGCAAAATGTAGGTGCTAATTTAGTTGAAATGCTTTGGTAGGTGGTACAAGTATTTAGTTTGCAAGGGCTAAGTTAATCCCAATTAAATTTTCCACTTGTTTTTTTAATCAGTTATCTTAGACAATAGGGGCCAAATTAGATGAAATGTGTCTTGGTAGGTGCTACCTTGATTTGGTAGATAACTTATTACAGATCTTAGGATTATACCTTTGGTAGGGGCCAAATAGTTTTTCGGGAATAGGTGCCCCTGAAATGCTTTCGTACGTGATACCTTGTCATCTTATATGTTACTATATGTTAGGATTATAATTGTCCATCAAATTGCTTCTTGCGGAAGAATCTCTTCATCTAGAGATATTCTAGAAGGTGTTAGTAAGCTAATTGAGAACTTGTTGTCTGTGAGTCTTGTTGGCTGATTTGGCATTTGCCTGCTAGCTGTTGGTTCTATTATAGAAGGTGTTAGTAAGTTAATTGAGAGCTTGTTGTTTACTTTTTGGGATCGGGTTCCACTATGAAAATATAACTGAAGAAGAACGAAAAATATCACATGCTACCATTTTTCTTTCCTGTGAAGTGGATCGTTAATCCTTTGCTCATATTGCTTTAGGAAAATGGCGCCACCACCACCACCACCATGTCAACTGTGCAAGTCAAAGTGCGCCTGCAGCCTTGCAACTCGCAAGCTGTTCGGCATCGACTTCCAGCCGAGTTTTCGTCATGCGGCGGTAAGAAATTATATGAAA
This sequence comes from Triticum urartu, assembly GCF_003073215.2. Taxonomy (NCBI): domain Eukaryota; kingdom Viridiplantae; phylum Streptophyta; class Magnoliopsida; order Poales; family Poaceae; genus Triticum; species Triticum urartu. The sequence goes on from NC_053028.1 coordinate 131,145,223, forward strand.
TGTAACAACTATTTTATTTTTAGTGTTGGCATTACTGCATTGTGTCATTTTTCTTTTTTACACAGATCATTCCATGCAATGTGAGGTTGAAATTCAACAAGCTGACAGGAGACACTATGACATTTGAGGCTCCTGGGGGGCCGTACACTATGGAGGTCGAGAAAGGACGCAATATGTCACAGATTGGAGGAGATGGATGGGCCCGTTTCCTCGCCCGCATGCGTCTTACTGGTGGTGAGTTGATCAGCTTCTCCTTCAGAGTAGAAACACCCAAGCTGGCTGTCATTTATATCAACCTGGTGGAAGATGATGAATATGACGAAGATGATGAAGATAATGAGGCCCACTCGATGAAGATGATGAGGACCCACTTCATGAAGACATCGTAGCTCAAAGAATGAGGCTGAGCAAGGAGGAGGTGTGCAACCTATGGGACATAATTTCGCCACGTGATGACTTTGTCGGGGTGCCTTTCGTGACCCGCCTGACAAGTACCATGGTCGATCGGCATGCTATGGTATGTTATACTTACAAATGCAAATTACCGATGATATGCTTAGTGTAGAGTCCAATGATATACTATGTGGAATCTAGTCGATGATATGCTTTAGTGTAGAGTCCGATCACATGCTTATTAGTGTAGAATCCAAGGAACTACTAATAGTGTAGATAATCCATATATACTTATTAGTAGAATTCATGCTTAGTACAAATGTGTAGTACTGTGTATTTTGATAGTGTAGAAATCGATACTTAATAGAAATATATTTGCAAAAGTATGTGTGAGGCTATTTATTAATTGATATGTTTTTCTTATTCAGAAATTGCCAAAGAGCCTATCTGTGAGTTGTGGTATCGAGCCTGATGAAGAAGGCTCAGCTGGACTACACCTTACCGCAAGGGGCTCCGTCACCACTTGTACTTACCGCATGGACACAGACGTTCGCACACACTTAAACTCGGTTGGGTGGAAGAGATTCCTCGTTGGCAAGAATCTTTGTGTTGGGCAGGCCATCCTAATTACTATCAGGAACACCCACCGCCCAGGCTTGCGGATGATGATCGTCGTCGATATCATCTAAAACTACATATGTGTGTGGCTATATCATCTAGAACTACATATGATGATCGTCGTCGATATCATCTAGAACTACATATGATGATCATCGTCGATATCACCTTGTACTGCTTGAGGATGCATGTTTACTATATATGAAATTGTTATCTAGTACGCCCTCCGTTCCAAATTACTCGTCGTGGTTTTAGTTCAAATTTGAACTAAAACCACGACGAGTAATTTGGAACGGAGGGAATACTACCCAATACGTATAATGCTTTATGAAATTGATATCTAGTAGTACCTAGTATCTGGAAATTGCAGTTTATTGAAACTGAAACGGGGTAGGAAGCAGGGGGAAATGATGAAAGATATAACAGTAGCGCGGGGCTAGGAAAGCGCTACAGCTAACTATTAGTAGCGTGTTTTGGAAAAGCGATGCTGTTATAGTCAGTATTAGTAGCGTGGGTACAGACCGCGCTACTACTAACAGTTCGCTGTAGCGTAGTAGTAGTAGTGTGGCTGCCTGCGCTACTGATAGCCTCAAAACCCGCGCTACTACTAGGGTTTTCAATAGTATTGATGGAACGACAGGAGGTGGTCGGCATCTTCCATGCTAAGCAGGTTATAGTCAGGTCGAGTATTTATTAACTCGCCATCGCATGAGAAAAGGGCGGTAATAGGGATGCCTTGTCCCAAACTGCAAAATACAAAAAAGAGTTAATCACTCGAATAATCAAACAAAAACTCCCAATGGGGTCAAAACCTTTACTTTTATCGCTTGGGAACTGCCACTAGCATGTTTAGCATGGGAGATATTGATAACTGATAGTCGTGAAGTAAATGAGAAGGGTGCATGTCTCAAAATACAATTTATCTCTGTTTTAAAAACTTGAGCTCTGGCACCTCTGCAAATCACTGCTTCCCTTTGCGAAGGGACTATCTATTTACTTTTATGTTGTGTCATCACCTTCTAAAAACAAGCGCTAGAACCTGAGAGCACAGCTGTCATGACTTATGCACTGTGTGTAGCTAATGTTGGGTGCATCATGACTGGATCTTTTCTACCATGAATTACAATGTTTAGTCGCTACTTGGACTTTGGAGGTGCTCTGCATTTATATTTTATGGTCTCGAAAAGGGCTAGCGAGATACCACTATTGTCATGTTATATCATGGTTGTTTTGACAACGTGTTGCCGTTTGAGATGTCTTATTATTGCTCGCTAGCTGATTATGTCATTGATATGAGTAAATATAATCTTTAAGAGTTATTGTTGGTATGGTTAGTTGTAATGTTGGCTAAAAACATGGGTGTTGTGTAAGCTTATTTATGCAAACAAGAGCAAAAGGGTTTGTAAAAGTTTTTCTTTTTCACTTTCAGTTTATTAACTGAATTGCTTGAGGACAAGCAGAGGTTTAAGCTTGGGGGAGTTGATACGTCTCCAACGTATCTACTTTTTCTAAAGCTTTTCCTCTTGTTTTTTACTCTAATTTGCATGATTTGAATGAAACTAACCCCGGACTGACGAGCAGTTTTCAGCAGAACTACCATGGTGTTGTTTTTGTGCAGAAATAGAAGTTCTCGAAATGGAATGAAACTTTATGAGGAATTTTTATATAATATATAAGAATTTCTGGAGCCAAGACCTACCTAAGCGGGGCACCTGGGTGGGCACAACCCACCAGGGCGCCCCCCTCACCAGTCGCGCCCAGGTGGGTTGTCCCCACCTGGTGGCCCCGCAGACCCTGAAACCGACGGTATAAAATCCTATTTTTGGAGAAAAAATCAGGGAGAAAGAATTATCGTGATCCACGAGATGGAGCCCCCGCCAAGCCCTGTTCTTCCTCGGGAGGGAAGATCTGGAGTCCGTTTGGGGCTCCGGAGAGGGGGATCTTCCTTCTTCATCATCACCAACCCTTCTCCATCGCCAATTCCATGATGCTCCCCACCGGGAGTGAGTAATTCCTTCGTAGGCTCGCTGGTCGGTGAGGAGTTGGATGAGATTCATCATGTAATCGAGTTAGTTTTGTTAGGGCTTGATCCCTAGTATCCACTACGTTCTAAGATTGATGTTGCTATGACTTTTCCATGCTTAATGCTTGTCACGTTGGGCCCGGGTGCCATGATTTCAGATCTGAACCGTTTATGTTCTCACCATTATATTCATGTTCTAGATCCGATCTTGCAAGTTATAGTCACCTACTACGTGTTATGATCCGGTAACCCCGGAGTGACAATAATCGGGACTTCTTCCGGTGATTACCGTAGTTTGAGGAGTTCATGTATTCACTATGTGTTAATGCTTTGTTTCGATGCTTTATTAAAAGGAGGCCTTAATATCCCTTTAGTTTCCAATATGGACCCCACTTCCACGGGAGGGTAGGACAAAAGATGTCATGCAAGTTCTTTTAATAAAGCACGTATGATTATTTACGGAATACATGCCTACATTATATCGATGAACTGGAGCTAGTGCCGTATCGCCCTAGGTTATAACTGTCTCATGATGAATATCATCCAACAAGTCACCGATCCAATGCCTACGAATTTATCCTATATTGTTTCTGCTAAGTTACTACTGATATCATCACTGTTACACTTGCTACAAAACTATTGCTATCACTGTTACCGTTACCCTTACTGCTGCTACTATTATCAAAACTATCATACTACTGTGCTACTAATCACTTGGTTGTAGATAGTTAAGCTCCAGGTGTGGTTGAATTGACAACTCAGATGCTAATACCTTCAAATATTCTTTGGCTCCCCATGTGTCGAATCTATAAATTTGGGTACCCTTGAAAACTGTTGCGATCCCCAATACTTGTGGGTTATCACGCAACGAAACTTTTTTGGATGTTTTTGGACCAGAAGACAACTTGGGAGCCAAGGAAGCACCTGGGGAGGCCCGTGGGGCCCGCAAAACACCAGGGCGTGCTAGAGGCCCCTGGAGCGCCCTGATGGGTTGTGGGGCCCACCGGGGTCTCCTCCACCGCCTCTCAGCTCTATAAATACCCAAATATTCCAGAAACCCTAGGGGAGTCGACGAGACACAATTCCAGCCGCCGTATGTTCCAGAACCACGAGATCCAGTCTAGAGCCCTATTCCGGCACTTTGACGGAGGGGAACACGATCACAAAGGGGTTCATCATCCTCATTGGTGCTCGTCAGATGATGCGTGAATAGTTCACCATAGAACTACGGGTCTGTAGGCAATAGTTAGGTGGATTCTTCTCTCTTTTTGATTCTCAATACAATGGTCTCTTGGAGATCTATTTGATGTAATGACTTTTTGCGGTGTGTTTGTTGGGATCTGATGAATTGTGAGTTTATGATCAGATCTAAATCCATGAATATTATTTGAGTCTTCTTTGATCTCTTATATGCATGATTATTTATAGCCTCGTATTTCTTCTCCGAATCTTTGGTTTAGTTTGGCAAACTAGATTGATTTTTATTGCAATGGGAAGAGGTGCTTTGTGATGGGTTCGATCTTGCGGTGTCCTCACCAGTGACAGAAGGGGTAGCGAGGCACACATGTATCATTTCCATTAAGGATAAAAAGATAGGGTCTATTCTTACATGAATAGATCTTGTCTACATCATGTCATTGTTCTTATTGCATTACTCCATTTTCCCATGAACTTAATACACTAGATGCATGTTGGATAGCGGTTGATGTGTGGAGTAATAGTAGTAGATGCAGAATTATTTCGGTCTACTAATCTTTGATGTGATGCCTATATTCATGATCATTGCCTTGGATATCATCATAATTATTTGTTCTTCTATCAATTGCCAAACAATAATTTGTTTACCCACTGTATGCTATTTTCTCGAGAGAAGCTACTAATGAAATCTATGGCCCCGGGGCCTATCTTTTATCATATTGCTTTCAGATCTATCTTTTATCATACTGTTTTTCAGATCTATTATTCCAAAACCCAAGAATACCTTGCTGCACTTTTTCTTTCTTTATTTTATTTTGAGCTCTTGCTAGATCTATTTATCCAATCGCATACATACCAATCTATCTTTTTACCGAGGAGGGATTGACAACCCCTCTACGCGTCGGGTTGCAAGTATTTGTTCTTTGTGTGTACGTACCATTTACATAGTGTTGCTTGGTTCTCCTACTAGATTGATACCTTGGTTTCATAACTGAGGGAATACTTACTGTAGTTGTGTTGCATCATCCCTTCCTCTTTGGGAAATACCGATGCGGTCTCTAGCCACGTCAGCATGCGAAATCAACGCTCGATTAGTATGATCCTCCCGTTCAACGCTCGATTATACTTTCCAAATTAAATGGACATATTAACTATGTAGCTAATTAACACATGTAACTAATTGGTTTTGCTAATTAATTACATCCAATTGTGGTTAAGACATGAATTGGACAAGAGATAACTGAGACGATTTTTGGGCATTAATGGATGCATGCGAAACCAAACCAAACCAAACGATGTACGAAGCTAACATGACGAGCACAGACTCCACTTCTAGGAGTAGATATCTTTTGTATTTTCTTTTCTTCCCGCATGAGGCATGGGAGGTGGGGTTTTCTTGTGCTTGTGGGGAGGTGTGTGTAGATGTTTTTTTCATAAGGGGGATTAGTAATGATAAATTTTGAAAAAACCTTTCTAGTATTAATTATCTACATCACTAATTATGTGTCTGGGTAATTAAATAATCGCATTAATGGCTCGATTTCATAATTAATTTGATGCAAAAAACCCTACTTAAATTGACATAATTAATTACATGCGTAATTAATTGCCTCACTAATTAATTGCATTAATTGCTTGATTTACAAATTAATTAGGTGCTCTGTTTCCAAATTGTTTTGCATTAATGACTCGGGATACTTTTAATAACTAACATGATCCTTCTGCTTAAGTCTCGATAATAATTTACATAATCAATATTATACTCACGTCCAAATAGTAAAACTCTGTGTAATTAACGCGAGTCATTTGTCAAACACTCGATGATACTTTTCTAATTAACATGACCCTCCGGTCCAAAAAATAATACTCTTCATAATTAAAGTGATCCTAGTGTCAAATGCTCAATAATACTTGCCATAATTAACATGATCCTCCCATCCAAATAAAGATACTCTTCATAGTTAATGTGATCCTTCCAACCAAATAATTATACTATTCGTATTAGTAGTATGGACCCACGTGAAACCTAACCAAACCAAATGACATACAAACCTACCATGAAGACATAGACTCCCCCTTTAAGAGTAGAGATATTTGCATGTAACTGTGGGAAAGGCAGAAATTGGAAAAGAGATAACTAAGACGATAACTGATATGATTTTTGGGCATTAATGGATGTTTGCATGCGAAACCAATGCTCGATTAGTATGACCCTCCCGTCTAATGCTTGACTATGCTTTCCAAATTAAACAAACATATTAACTATCTGGATAATTAACAAACATAATTAATTGGTTTGGCTAATTAATTGTATGCAACTGTGGGCAAGACAAGAACTGGACAAGAGATAAATGAGAAGATTTTTGGGCAATAATGGATGAGTGCAAAACCAAACCAAATGACGTACGAAGCTACCATGACGACCGCAGACTCCCCTTTTAGGAGTAGAGATCTTTTGTTTTTTCTTCTTTCTGCATGAGGCAAGGGAAGTGAGTTTTTTTGTGAGTGTGGAGAGGTGGGGGCGGATGGTTTTTCATAAGGGGGATTAAGAGTGTATAGTAATGATAAATTTGAAAAAAGAACTTCTACTATTAATTATCTGCATCACTAATTATGTGTCTCACTAATTAAATGATTGCATCAATGGCTCAATTTCATAACTAATTTGATGCAAAAATACTCAAATTAATTGCATTAATTGCTGGATTTCCAAATTGATTAGGTACTTGGTTTCCAAATTGTTTTGCATTAATGACTCGTGATACTTTTGATAATTAACATAATCCTTCTGTTAAAGTCACAATAATAATTTACATAATTAATATGATACTCACGTCCAAAGAATAATACTCTGCGTGATAAATGTGAGTCTTTCGTTGAACAGTCAATGATACTTTCATAATTAACATGATCACGCAGTCCAAAAAATAATACTCTCTATAATTAAAGTGATCCTACTGTCAAACACTCGATAATACTTTTCATAATTAACATGATCCTCCTATCCAAATAATGATACTCTTCACAATTAATGTGATTCTTCTTTCCAAATAATGATACTCTTCATATTAGTAGTATGATCCTCCCGACGAACGCTCAATTATACTTTCCAAATTAAACAGACATATTAACTATTTGTATAAGTAACACACATAATTAACAGGTTTGACTAATTAATTGCATCCAACCGTGGGCAAGGTTGGTATTGGACAAGAGATACCAAGACGATTTTTTGGGCATTAATGGATGCATGTGTGATACGTCTCCAACGTATCTATATTTTTTTATTGTTCCATGCTATTATAGTATCTGCTTTGGATGTTTAATGGGCTTTAATATGCACTTCTATATTATTTTTGGGACTAAACTATTAACCGGAGGCCCAGTGCCAGTTTCTATTTTTTTGCCTATTTCAGTGTTTCGCAGAAAAGGAATATCAAACGGAATCCAAATGGAACGAAACCTTTGCGAGGATCTTTATTGGAACAAACGTCATCCAGGAGACTTGGATTTGAAGTCAGAGACGCAATGAGGCGGCCAAGAGGCAGGAGGGCGCCCCCCCACCCTCGTGGGCCCCTCGTAGCTCCACCGACGTACTTCTTTCGCCTATATATACTCTTATACCTTAAAAACACCCAGGGGAGCCACGAAACCACTTTTCCACCACCGCAACCTTTTGTACCGATGAGATCCCATCTAGGGACCTTTTTCGGTGGTCTGCTGGAGGGGGAATCGATCACGGAGGGCTTCTACATCAACACCATAGCCTCTCCGATGATGTGTGAGTAGTTTACCACAGACCTTCGGGTCCATAGTTATTAGCTAGATGGCTTCTTCTCTCTATTTGGTTCTCAATACAAAGTTCTCCTCGATGTTCTTGGAGATCTATTCGATGTAATATTCTTTTGCGGTGTGTTTGCTGAGATCCGATGAATTGTGGATTTATGATCAAGTTTATCTATGAACAATATTTTGTTCTTCTCTGAATTCTTATATGCATGATTTGGTATCTTTGCAAGTCTCTTCGAATTATCGGTTTAGTTTGGCCTACTAGATTGATCTTTCTTGCAATGGGAGAAGTGCTTAGCTTTGGGTTCAATCTTGTAGTGTACTTTCCCAGTGATAGTAGGGCCAGCAAGGCACGTATTGTATTGTTGCCATCGAGGCTAAAAAGATGGGGTTTATATCACATTGCTTGAGTTTATCCCTCTACATCATGCCATCTTGCCTAAAGCATTACTCTGTTCTTATGAACTTAATACTCTAGATGCATGCTTGATAGCAGTTGATGTGTGGAATAATAGTAGTAGATGCAGAATCGTTTCGGTTTACTTGACACGGACGTGATGCCTATATTCATAATCATGCCTAGATATTCTCATAACTATGCGCTTTTCTATCAATTGCTCGACAGTAATTTGTTCACCCACCGTAATACATGCTTGTTGGGGAACGTAGTAATTTCAAAAAAATTCCTACGCACACGCAAGATCATGGTGATGCATAGCAACAAGAGGGGAGAGTGTGATCTACGTACCCTTGTAGACCGACAGCGAAAGCGTTAGCACAACGCGGTTGATGTAGTCGTACGTCGGCCCAACCGATCAAGCACCGAAACCACGGCACCTCCGAGTTTTAGCACACGTTCAGCTCGATGACGATCCCCGGACTCCGATCCAGCAAAGTGTCGGGGAAGAGTTCCATCAGCACGACGGCGTGGTGAGGATCTTGATGTTCTACCGTCGCAGGGCTTCGCCTAAGCACCGCTACAATATTATCGAGGATTATGGTGGAAGGGGGCACCGCACACGGCTAAGAAAACGATCACGTGGATCAACTTGTGTGTCTAGGGGTGCCCCCTGCCCCTGTATATAAAGGAGCAAGGGGAGGAGGCCGGCCGGCCCTATAGGCGCGCCAAGGAGGAGTCCTCCTCCTAGTAGGAGTAGGACTCCTACTAGGAGGGGGAAGGAAGTGGGGAGGGAGAAGGAAAGGGGGGAGCCGCCCCCCTCTCCTAGTCCAATTTGGACCAGAGGGGAGGAGGCGTGCGGCCCACCCCGGCTGCCCTTCTCTTTCTCCACTAAGGCCCATATGGCCCATTACTTCTCCCGGGGGGGTTCCGGTGACCCTCCGGTACTCCGGTTTTCTCCGAAATCACCCGGAACACTTCCGGTGTCCGAATATAGCTGTCCAATATATCAATCTTTATGTCTCGACCATTTCGAGACTCCTTGTTATGTCCGTGATCATATCCGGGACTCCGAACTAACTTCGGTACATCAAAACTCATAAACCCATAATATAACTATCATCGAAACCTTAAGCGTGCGGACCCTACGGGTTCGAGAACAATGTAGACATGACCAAGACATGTCTCCGGTCAATAACCAATAGCGGAACCCGGATGCTCATATTGGCTCCTACATATTCTACGAAGATCTTTATCGGTCAGACCGCATAACAACATACGTTGTTCCCTTTGTCATCGGTATGTTACTTGCCCGAGATTCGATCGTCGGTATCTCAATACCTAGTTCAATCTCGTTACCGGCAAGTCTCTTTACTCGTTCCGTAATACATCATCTCGCAACTAACTCATTAGTTGCAATGCTTGCAAGGCTTATTTGATGTGCATTATCGAGAGGGCCCAGAGATACCTCTCCGACAATCGGAGTGACAAATCCTAATCTCGAAATACGCCAACCCAACATGTACCTCTGGAGACACCTGTAGAGCTCCTTTATAATCACCCAGTTACGTTGTGATGTTTGGTAGCACACAAAGTGTTCCTCCGGTAAACGGGAGTTGCATAATCTCATAGTCATAGGAACATGTATAAGTCATGAAGAAAGCAATAGCAACATACTAAATGATCGAGTGCTAAGCTAACGGAATGGGTCAAGTCAATCACATCATTCTCCTAATGATGTGATCCCGTTAATCAAATGACAACACATGTCTATGGTTAGGAAACATAACCATCTTTGGTTAATGAGCTAGTCAAGTAGAGGCATACTAGTGACGTTTGGTTTGTCTATGTATTCACACAAGTATTATGTTTCCGGATAATACAATTCTAGCATGAATAATAAACATTTATCATGCTATAAGGAAATAAAATAATAACATTATTATTTCCTCTAGGGCATATTTCCTTCAATGCTATCATGAGAGAAGCCACTAGTGAATCCTATGGCCCCCGGGTCTATTTTATATCATATAAGTTTCCGATCTACAATTCTAGTTTACTAATTTTTTTTATTTTGAAATCTTTACTTTTCAATCTATACAACAAAAATACAAAAATAATTTTCTTATTATCTTTATCAGATCTCACTTTTGCAAGTGGTCGTGAAGGGATTGACAACCCCTTTATCGCGTTGGTTGCAAGGTTCTTGATTGTTTGTGCAGGTACTAGGCGACTTGCGTGTAATCTCCTACTGTATTGATACCTTGGTTCTCAAAAACTGAGGGAAATACTTACGCTACTTTGCTGCATCACCCTTTCCTCTTCAAGGGAAAACCAACGCATGCTCAAGAGGTAGCAAGAAGGATTTCTGGCGCCGTTGTCGGGGAGATCTACACTCAAGTCAAGACATACCAAGTACCCATCATAAATTCTTCTCCCTCGCATTACATTATCTGCCATTTGCCTCTCGTTTTCCTCTCCCCCACTTCACCTTTGCCGTTCTATTCGCCCTCTTCCGTTCGTCCTTCTCTTTGCTCGTGTTACCATGTGCCTTCTATTCGCTTGCATCTTTGCTTGCTAAATATCTATTGTTATGGATCCTCATCCTCTTGCTAATCTTTTTAAGAGATCCAATTATGATGAGCCAATTGCTAGTGAGGTGAGTGCACTAGATTATCTTTATGGAGTTTTGCTTGAAATCCGTGAATCTGAAAATTGTGATGAAGTGCTTTATAAAGTGATTCACGATAGATCTTTGAATAAAAAGCATGATTGCTATGATGTTACTATAAATTATGTGAATGTCAATTGTGCTAATAATATGCAAAACCCTAAGCTTGGGGATGCTAGTTTTGCTATGTCCACTACTTGTTGCAATGATCATGATTGGGGTGATTCTTCTTATGATCTTGAAAATTTATTTAAGCCCCATGATGAATATAAGATTGATAATAATGTTTGCAATATTGAAAGTGAGTTTGGAAGAGTGTCAACTTTAGATACCACATATTTGGAGAATGTTCAATCTTATGCAATTTTTGATAAAAGTGGGTTTGGACAGGTCATGACTTTAGTTAATGTTAATCCCACTATTTTGGAAGAGTGTCAACTTTGCATGCATGTGGATCGTGTTGAAAATATTTTATGTGATAGATATTTTGTTGAATTTGCTTATGATCCCACAAGTAATTATTATGAGAGAGGAAAATATGATTGTTCAAATTTTCATGTTACTAAATTACCTCTCGTTATGTTGAGATTGCTATTGTTTCTTTCCGCTTCCTTACATATGCTAGTTTTTTCTTTCTATGATAATTTGTTTGCCTATAAGATGCCTATGCATAGGAAGTATGTTAGACTTAGATGTGTTTGTCACGTGTTTCATGATGCTCTCTTTGTGCTTCAATTCTTGTCTTTCATGTGAGCATCATTGAAATTATCCATGCCTAGCAAGGGGCGTTAAACAATAGCGCTTGTTGGGAGGCTACCCAATATTATTTTTGGTTATTTACTTTTTGTTCCTGTTTAGTAATAAATAATTTATCTATCCTCTGTTATGATTGTGTTTTTTATGTCTTAACTAGTGTTTGTGCCAAGTAAATCCTTTAGGATCTTCTTGGCTGATTGTTGTTTGATCTCGTTGGAAAAAACAGAAAGTATGCACTCACGGGGATAATTTTCATTTTTTACCAGAGAGCGATAAATACCAATTCCAACTGCAGTAGATCAATAGACAAATTATTTAGGTCTTCCTAATTTTTCAGAATTTTTGGAGTTACAAAAGTATTAGGAACCTCCAGATTGCTACAGACTGTTCAGTTTTTGACAGATTCTGTTTTTCATGTGTTGTTTGCTTATTTTGATGAATCTATGGCTAGTATCGGGGGGTATGAACCATAGAGAAGTTGGAATACATTAGGTTTAACACCAATATAAATAAATAATGAGTCGTGGAATTGTCACGGCAGATGTCCTAGTTAAAGGACTTAGTCGTGGAGCCATTGCAACTAGGAAGCTTAAAGGGGTTAATCGGGACAAAGGACACGAGAGGTTTATACTGGTTCGGCCCCTTGCGGTGAAGGTAAATCCTAGTCCAGTTGAGGTGGTATTGCTAGGTTTTGATGACCAAGGAGCGAAATCTACTAGCTTGGCTTCTCGATCTGTTGTTTCTTACCCTAAACCGCCACCGGGTCGTCCCCTTACATACACGGGTTGACGCCTGGCGGCCTACAGAGTCCCGACCGGCTCATATAACGTGTCCGGCTTGGTGACTTGCTTTACATACCTTTCTTTAAAAGTCTTTCTTACACATGGCCGTTTACAATCACGGGCCTCAAGCCGCCTCCGGGATTGGGCCTACCACAAGTCTTATACTAAACCATCGCCTTGTATATTCACTGAGATTCTTTTAGTACCCCGCCATTAGGATTGACCCGACCCCTTCTGGGCGGGTCATACCTGGTAGTTATATCCCCAACATTAGGCCCCAGGTTGATTTGAACTTTTGTTCTTGTCAATCTCTAACACCTTTAAACGAAATCCATCCTCCTCTGTTTGTAAAAGCTCTAGTAACCTACCATGACGTCATCTTAAGAAAATATGAAAATCTGCCATGATGTCATCTTCAACGGATCCTTATTCTTAAATGTCTTCTGAGAATCGAGGGGTCCATTTAGCTGGATAATCATTACTTTGGTCTTCCTCGATTTTCACACCTTCCCGTTCACTTATCCCCTTATAAATAGGCTCGGCCAGTCCTTCCTCTTTCTTCTTCTTCCTTCCATCGCCACCACTCTGCCTCTCGAGCTCCGCCGCCACCGCAGCGCTCACTGTCTTCCTCAACGTTGGACGCTGCATCGCCCTGAGTTCATCCAGACAACAGCAGCGATCCTCCGCAGTAGTTGCGCATCCGTAAGCTCTTGCCTTTTTCTCCCCTTAAATCTGCATTAGGGTTCGCGATTTCTCTTTCCTGTGTTCTTCGATGTTCGTCATAGATTCGTTGCAACTTCTCTACCGCACCCTCCTTTGATCTAAAAGTAGTGCATAACTTATGCGGTAGTCGTTTCTCATCCATTTTAAACACTAGCAGATCCCCTTCTCTTGTACAAATGCCTCTTTAAAACTGACGAACTCCTATGTGCTCGTTTTTAGGTCTAACTTTATTTTTCTTTTCGGAACCATTTTGATCCAAAATAATAGCCACATCTTGGGAAACTTGTTTGTCTCAACGCTTAGCCAATTTTGACTCTCGCAACCTTCGAATACCTTTAGTCATGGCGGCTTTTCACGCCGGCTCACTTTCCTTTATATGTCATTAGCCCTTGCTTAAGCCGCCATTACTAATTTGTACTATAATCATGAAACTGTAACTTCACCAATAAATTGAACCGGCAAATTACTTTCTTTTCAGCTTGCCCTTTTTTCATCATGTCGTCAAAAGCGCCAACAGTCTGCAACTGGGTCCCTTCCACAGTTACTGAGGATACCTCGAAGGAATTTTTTACCATAGGATTTTTGCAAAAGAAAAACATTTTGTCTTATCATGCTCCTGACCTGGACGAAGAACAGCCTCAGCCCAAGGACGGTGAAGTTATCGTTTTCATTGATCACATGAACCGAGGCTTCTCACCACCCGGCTCAAAGTTCTTCCGAGACGTTCTGCATTTTTTCAAGCTTCATCCACAAGATATTGGACCCAACTCTATATCCAATATCTGCAACTTTCAAGTTCTTTGTGAGGTATATCTTCAAGAAGAACCGATTGTGGAGCTCTTCAGAGAGTATTTTTACTTGAACCACCAGAATGAGTGCACCAACGACCTTAGCTTGGAACTTGGCGGAATTTCAATTCAACGCCGACAGGGTGCCGTCCTTCCTTTAGTGGTATTACCGAGCCATCCCAAAGATTGGAACCAGACTTGGTTCTACTGCCAAGATATATCACCAGCTGATGAAAAACTACTACCGGGTTGTCACGCAGAGCGTCTTGATTCTAAGTTTGTGCTCCTTGACAAGCTTACTACTGCTGAACGCAAGAAACTTATCCCATCTATCAAAAGGATTCAAGCTTTATTGGGAAATGGCTTAACGGGAGTTGACCTGATCCATTGCTGGATTGCTTGGCGAGTCATCCCTCTAAGCCGCCGCTCCAAGTTGATGTATGAATATGGCGGAGGCCTAGATGACTCTCTGCACGCTCTGTACAATTGACTGAAGAAGACATTGTTGCAATGTCAACCATCCTCATGAATGGCAAATACGAGGACTACAGTAAGGTTGGATTAAACCCCTTCTGCAAACTTAACCCGGCTCCAGAGGTAAATCCCCTTGACTTCCTTTTGTTTTCCTTAGTAGTTAAATACTTGCAGGGCTTTTTAACCTGTTTACTTGCTTATAGGACAAATCTGATTTCTGGAAGGCCAAGTATGATCATGAAGCTGCCAAGAAGGCTAGAGCCGCTGCCGTAGCCGCCAAGAGAACGACCCGGAAGCCCAAGAAGAAGAAAACTGCATCTGACATGTTTCAGCTGGATGCTGCTTCTGAGTCGGAGGTAGCCCTTGACTCCCTTGGCCAGTTTTTTAACAACCTTATTGACACTGACTATTATCAGGACAACACGGTGGCCAGCCAGGCCGTAGAAGAAGAGGTAACTATTTCCTCCGACTCAGCTCCTTTGCCAAGATAGAAAGTTCGACTGGTAACTGAGAAAGTAAGGTTTTCGCACCCTTTGGCTTATTTGGACCCTCGTTTTCTTTTGAAAAAGCAGCAGCATGAGAGCCGTCGTCTGGCCCGGACTGATGATGATAATGAAACGCCTACCGACTTTCAAAAAACTCCTCGGAAATGCCAGAATGAGGTTTCTTTCACCTTTGTCCTTTGTTTTATCCATGAATCTATTTCCTTATACCACTAACTTTATTTTACCTTTGCAGGAGGTTTCTCGCTCTTCTGGCGACTCGTCGCAAACTCAATTTCTGGCTTTCAAGACCGCCCTTGGGTAAGGACATTCATCTTTCTTTTGCATCTTTAAAAACTGCATTATTATACTAACTGTCTCATAAAATCTTTCTTAGCGGTCAAGCAAAGTCCAAGAAAGCAAAGGCGACTAAGCCGGTAGAAATCCGGAAAAATCCTGCACCTGAACCGGCAGTGCCAACTCCTCCTGATCAATTTGAAGCACCAGAAGACCCGGCTGTTCATGTTCAATCGGACCCTCCTGAACCGCCAGCTGATGAAACCACTCTTAATCCGGCTATCACTGAACCATCTAGCTCTGCTAACCCGCCGACAACTTCTGACAATGATGTCTTGATTACTGGTAGTCGATTCGTCAAACCGGGCAACCCCACCGTACTGGCCCGACATTCTGCTAAAGAAGAGGCTTTAGAGAGGCAGAAGGTGCGGTTTGATGTCTCTCATTACGCTCATCTGAACGTTAGTGATGTGCTGTCAGGCTACCTCAATCATGTGCATTCTAGCCGTGACTCGGAAATTGAGATGGTCAAGCAACTTCAGCTGAAATATGAGCTATGTTCGCCGACTTTCACCATCTTATATATGCTCTGCCAGCCCCCAAGTCTTCGGATTATGATGAATCTGAATGATCTGTAGACTTGTCATATAGGTTGATACTTTGTCTTTGACTTTCCTTAAGTCCAGCTTAACTTTCACCTGTAGTCCCCAAGGGTCGGCTCAATTTATCACAGTTGAACCGGTACTTAACTTCATAACTGTCTTGAATTAGTCAAAATAAATAGTATAATCTGGCTCAATATGATAAAACTTTCATAAGATCATGCATTAGCCCCAAAGTGCCAAGTGTTTTTACTTGTAAAATACTTGGGACTTTAAGCCTGGAACAAAGGAACTTCTTTGACAGACATTAGCCCCCAAGCGCCAAGTGGTGTTGCGTTTGCAAAGCACTTGGGACTTGAACCATTATAACTTTTATTTAAATTTTGACACACCTGTGCATGTTTGTAGACCGCCCTAACTGAATTGGGCTCTCAATTGATGGATGCAAAGACCCGGCTGGAGGATCAAGAAGCAGAAATAAAGACTGCTGACGCCAAACTTCAGTTGAGCCTCTCTGAAGCTGAAAAATTGAAGACCAGTTTGGATGCGAAGAAGAAATCCTGAGCCGATGAGAAGGCCTTGCTGATACAATGTGCTGAAACAGTAGAAACAACTCTCGAGGAGGTTACCACAGAGCTAACCGGGTTAAAAACCCGTGTGTCTCAAATGGTTTCCGCAATCTTTGGTGAGTCATTTGCATTAGTCACTTACACTCTATTTTGACCAGGAATATAAGCCGCCTACTGAATCTTTGTTGAAACACTCACACGTCCACGGAGTAACAATCTGAGTCAAAATAGCACGACAAAACTAAAGGAGGTTTATACCTTGGTGGAGCAACTGTACATTGGCGCTCAACGAGCACTTGCTACCATCTCCCCTGCCAACCAAGGACCCAACCGTTTGAGTGATGTTTTGAAGAAGTTGTCGATCTTACCTGCCAGATTTCAAGAGGTCGAACGATCTTGTGCCAGAGCCGGAGCCCTGACTGCCCTGAGTCGCTCCAAAGCCCGGGTGCTGGATTTAGACCCGAAGGACGTGGCTAAGGGGTACCCTACCGTGAGGGAAGACGAGACTCCATTTGAGCAAGATGACTTTATTGCCTGTGTGAGGGGAGTTCGTCCTCAGGCTACCATTCTTTACGAGGAGACCAACATTGACAAATATCAGCTGGGTTTTGATATGGAGAATAAAAAGATGGCGACTCCCTCTTATAAAGTGATGGATCTTGTCCCGCCGGTTCGCCAACATACTTTTGCCCTGGAAATTGACCCGGTCAGCCTAATCGACGATGAGGCTGAGTTCATTGCTCTGAACGGCTTTGATTGGTCTAATCCCAGCTCCCAACCAGTGGAGGGAGGTGAGCCGGCAGGGGAGGAGTCATAACCATCTGAATAATCCAGCTTTAGCTTAAGACTTGCTTAAGAAAGAAAGCAATCTAACCTTTTGGGCTCTTAATGCCTTGTAATAGGTTAGTTTGAAAACTGCATATTTTTCCCATGCTATCGTGCATAGGATTTTGCATGTGACCTTTTACCCGTGATGTCAATATATGCATTATATCCGTGGTCACATCTGCAGTGTTTGAATCTGTTCCTGTATGCAAAAGATAAAAAATAAACCGTCCTGGCGGTTGATCGCTGGACGGGTCAAAAAATACCCGATACATAACTATGAAAACATCATAGTGCAAAAAATAGGACCAGATGTAAGATACACAATGCTGGAAAAACCTTTGACTAACAAAAAGATACAGGTAAGTCTGTTTATAAACGACAATACCTATGTTCTTTGACTCTGAACTGCCGGCTTATATGACCCGGTCCATAAGGTTGACAACCCTGATGTTTGTAGAAGCCAATATCTTAATACGCCTGATGATTGTTAACCCTCGGCCAACTCATTGTCAAAATAACCAAGCCGGGTAAAATTGAACCCATATGTGCAGTTAACTTTGAGACAAAAAAAACCAGTAAAACAAAATAGGATGTTTCAAAATGATGTAAATCAAGCATTACGAGTAATTTGGAGGCTTTTGATTCGAATACGATCAGTAAACCGGACCAAAGGAGTTAAGCTAGGATTCGAATACGATCATGTAGCCCCCAGTGGCTTTGGCGTTGCGCCGATATGTTCTCTTTGGTTCAAATACGACCTATGTCTGAACAGGAAGCCCCCAAATGACCTTGAGAGGTTTTTAACGACCCTGATTCGAATACGATCCAAGTCGGACCCAAAAGGGGTTAAGCTATGATTCGGATACGATCAAGAAGCCCCCTAGTGAGTTTGGCTTTCAGCCGATCAAGAGGGTTATGATAGCTATGTTCTCTTTGGTTCGAATACGACCTATGTTTGAACAGGAAGCCCCCAAGTGACCATGAGGTTTACAGCTAGATTCGAATACGATCATGAGCCGGACCAAAAGGGTTAAGCTAGATTCGGATACGATTAGCCCCCCTAATGGTCATTTGAATTATGAAAATAATAAAAATATATGACCATTCAAGAGGAAAAGGACAAGGGTCCTGCTTTATTACTTATTATAATATATACAACGTCGAAGTATGTACACAATGAGAGCCGGTGGCTCAAGTATAGTATGGCCAAAGTTGAGCAATATTCCACGGCCGGCGGGTCTCCTCCTCTGACTTACATGAGTCTTTGTGCTCTCGAATGTCGATAAGGTAATATGACCCGTTGTTTAAGTTCTTGCTGACCACAAAGGGTCCTTCCCAAGGTGGGGATAGCTTATGTGCAGCAGACAGATCCTGGATGAACCGAAGCACCAGGTCACCTTCTTGAAAGGTTCTGGACCTAACCCAGCAGCTGTGATAACGGCGCAGGTCCTGTTGATAAATTGCTGACCGGGCTGCTGCCAAATCTCGCTCCTCATCTAACAAGTCAAGTGCATGTTGTCTGGCTTGTTCATTATTAGCTTCAACATAAGCCGCCACGCGGGGCGAGTCGTGACGAATATCACTAGGCAGGACTGCCTCTGCTCCATAAACCATGAAGAAAGGCGTATAGCACGTAGACCTGTTAGGAGTGGTATTGATGCTCCACAGCACTGAGGGTAACTCCTCTACCCAACAACCCGGCGTCCGCTGTAAAGGTACCATAAGCCGGGGCTTGAGACCTTTTAGGATTTCCTGATTTGCTCTCTCCTCTTGACCATTGGATTGGGGGTGAGCTACTGACCAAACATCAATTCGGATATGCTCACGTTGACAAAACTCTTTCATCTCGCCTTTGGATAGATTGGTACCATTGTCAGTTATAATGCTGTGTGGAAAGCCAAAACAAAAGATCACCTTTTTATGAACTGAACCGCCGTTGCTGTATCACACTTACTAACTGGCTCTGCCTCAACCCATTTTGTAAATTTGTCAACTGCCATCAAAAGATGTGTCTTTTTATCCTTGGATCTTTTGAAAGGTCCAACCATGTCAAGCCCACAGACTGCAAATGGACAAGTAATTGGAATCATCCGTAATTCCTGAGCCAGCACGTGCGCTCATCGTGCAAATTTTTGACACCCATCACACCTGCTGACCAGATCCTCTGCATTAGCGTGAGCCGTTAGCCAGTAAAAACCATGACGAAAAGCTTTGGACACAAGAGATTTTGAGCCGGCGTGATGGCCACAATCCCCTTCATGGATCTCACGAAGAATTTCTTGACCTTCTTCAGGAGAAACACAACGTTGAAACGCTCCAGTGACACTGCGATGATACAACTCACCGTTGGAAATTGTCATTGATTTAGACCACCGGGTTATCTGCCGAGCCAAGGTCTCATCCTCTGGAAACTCACCCCGGGTCATGTAAGCCAAATACGGCAACGTCCAATCTGGGATGACATGAAGAACCGCCACTAACTGTGCCTCCGGGTCTGGAACGACCAAATCTTCCTCTGTAGGCAATTTGACAGAAGGGTTATGCACAACATCTAGAAAAGTGTTAGGTGGAACCGGCTTATGCGGAGATCCCAACCGGCTTAAAGCATCAGCCGCTTCGTTTTTCCTGCGGTCAATATGCTCCACCTTATAACCTTTGAAATGTCCAGCAACAACATCAACTTCCCGGCGACAAGCCGCCATGATAGGGTCCTTGGAATCCCACATGCCTGACACGTGCTGAGCCACCAAATCTGAGTCGCCAAGGCACCGTACCCGGCTTAAACTCATCTCTTTAGCCATTCGAAGACCATGGAGCAAGGCCTCATATTCTGCTGTGTTGTTAGTACAAGGAAACATCAATCGCAACACATAACAAAACTTGTCACCTTGAGGAGAAGTTAAAACAACTCCAGCCCCCAAGCCTTCCAACTGTTTGGATCCATCGAAATGAATCGTCCAATATGTGTTGTCTAGCTTCTCTTCTGGTATCTATAACTCCGCCCAATCGTTAATGAAGTCCACCAGTGCTTGAGACTTAATGGCCGTACGTGGCACATATTTCAAAGTATGAGACCCAAGCTCAATGGCACACTTGGCGACTAGTCTTGTGGCTTCTCGATTCTGAATAATATCTCCTAAAGGAGTAGAGCTAACCACAGTGATAGGATGACCCTGGAAGTAATGCTTAAGCTTCCGGCTTGCCATGAACACCCCATAAACAAGCTTTTGCCAATGTGCATATCTTTCCTTGGATTCAATGAGCACCTCACTGACGTAGTAAACCGGCTGTTGAACCGGATGTTCCTTGCCAGCCTCCTTGCGCTCCACAACAACGGCCACGCCGACGGCTCGTGAGTTAGCAGCCACATATAACAATAATGGCTCCTTCTCAATGGGGGCAGCAAGAACCGATGGCTCAGTGAGCTGTCTCTTCAGGTCTTCAAAGGCATAGTTAGCAGTGTCACTCCAGACAAAGTCATCTACCTTTTTCATCATTTGATACAATGGCATAGCCTTCTCGCCCAGCCGGCTTATAAACCGGCTTAAAGCTGTGACACGGCCCGCCAGCCGCTGAACGTCATTGATGCATGCCGGTTTAGCCAAAGATGTGATTGCCTTTATTTTCTCCGGGTTAGCCTCAATGCCTCTGTTAGACACCAAAAAACCCAAGAGCTTTCCAGCTGGGACTCCAAAAACACACTTGGCCGGGTTAAGCATCATCTTGTAGACCCGCAGGTTATCAGAGGTGTCCTTCAGATCAGCTACCAAGGTTTCCTTCTCTCTAGATTTCACCACTATATCATCCACATAAACATCAACATTGCGCCCAATCTGTTTATGAAGGCAATTCTGTAAACACCGCTGATAAGTCGCATGGGCACTCTTAAGCCAAAAGGCAGACACATAGCAGAAGGCTCCAAACGGAGTGATGAAAGCCGTCTTCTCCTGGTCCTTAACTGCCATCTTGATCTGATGATAACCAGAATAAGCATCCAAAAAACTCAAATGCTCACAACCCGCCGTAGCATCAATGATTTGATCAATACGAGGGAGAGCAAAAGGGTCAGCCGGACAAGCCTTGTTTAAATCTGTGTAATCCACACACATGCGCCAGGTGCCGTTCTTTTTAAGCACAAGCACCGGGTTAGCCAACCACTCTGGGTGAAAAACTTCAACAATGAACCCGGCCGCCAAGAGCCGGGCCATCTCTTCTCCGATAGCCTTGCGCCTTTCCTTGTTAAACCGCCGAAGAAATTGCCGGGCCGGCTTAAACTTTGGATCAATATTGAGAGTGTGCTCAGTGAGTTCTCTCGGTACACCCGGCATGTCAGAAGGCTTCCATGCAAAGATGTCCCGGTTCTCATGGATGAACTCGATGAGCGTGCTTTCCTATTTTGGATCCAAGTTAGCACTGATAATGAACTGTTTGGATGAGTCGCCAGGCACGAAATCAATCATCTTGGTGTCATCAGCTGACTTGAATTTCAACGCCGGCTCATGCTCCGTAGTTGGCTTCTTCAAAGATGTCATGTCTGCTGGATCAACATTATCCTTATAGAACTTCAATTCCTCTGTTGCACAAACGGACTCGGCATAAGCGGCATCACCTTCTTCACATTCCAAGAATATTTTCCGGGTTCCATGTACTGTGATAGTGCCTTTATAACCCGGCATTTTGAGCTGCAGATACACATAACACGGCCGAGCCATGAACTTAGCATAAGCCAGCCGTCCAAACAGAGCATGATATGGGCTTTTGATTTTAACCACTTCGAAAGTTAAGTTCTCAGCCCTAGAATCATACTCATCCCCAAAGGCTACTTCTAGCTCAATCTTACCAACCGGGTACGCCGACTTACCAGGCACTACCCCATGAAAAGCAGTGTTGGACGTTTTAAGACTCTTATCAGTCAACCCCATGCGAGGAACGTCTCATAACACTACAAAAAATACACTTCCGTGATGATACGTGTTTGTCATAGTAGGTCACTTTTTTTGTCATGCATGTACATGCATGACAAATTTTTTATGACAGAATCAAGATAGTCATACCTGTGCTGTCATAGAAGTGTTCCATGACATTACCAAAATTATCATCACGGAAGTGTCCACTTCCATGACAATAAATCGCGCGTCACAGAAGTGCTTTCGTCAAGGGTGACCGACACGTGGCATCCACCGTAACGAAATGCGTTAAGCTATCGGGTCGGGTTTTGGATCCGATAACCCGTTAACAGCCCCGACCAATGGGGATTTTCCACGTGTAAAATCATCATTGGCTAGAGGAAACATGTGTCGGCTCATCGTCGGGACAGATGTCATCCACTCACTGGACAGAAGGTGCCTATGATACATTGACACGTGGCACGGCCCAACAAGTTTAAATGGGCCGGCCCAAGGCCCACAAGATTTTGCGGACCATAATGGGTCGGCCCAGCTAAAGGCCCACGAGATTTTGCGGTCCATAATGGGTTGGCCCAGCTAAAGGCCCACAAGATTTTTGTGTGCCATAATGGGCCGACCCAGGTAAAGGCCCACAAAATTCTTGCGGATCATAATGGGTCGGCCCAGCTAAAGGCCCACGAGATTTCGCCGACATTAATGGGCCGGCCCAGCTGTAGGCCCACAAGATTTTGAGGACCCTAGTAGGCCGGCCCGTTAACTGGCTGCCATATTTTGGGCCAAATGCCGGCCCGTATTGATATGGTCTATTAATGGCCTGCCACGCTCCAGGCCTAATAGTGGCCCATATGAGATCCGGCCCGTTAAAAGCCTACCACGTTCTGGGCCAAACTACGGCCCAGATCAGGTCCGGCCCTTTAAGAGGTTTTGGGCCTAATTATGGCCCATATCAGATTCGGCCCGTCAACTGGACACTATGCTTTTGGGCCCACTTGCTAAAGGCCCACTTAGTAATTCAGCCTGATATTAGTTTTGGCCTATTAAGGGCTCGTTTAACATTTCGGCCCTATATTAATTTCAGCCTGTTAAAAGCCCGTCATATAGTTGGGCCTAACTACGGCCCGGTTTGCATCCGGCCTGCTCGCAGCCGATATCTGATTGGGCCAAACAAGGACCGAGACAATTTTTCGGCCTGTTAAAAGACCGTGATTTGATTCGCACAATCATGTGCTGGGGTTCATTTCG
Organism: Triticum urartu; assembly: GCF_003073215.2. Taxonomy (NCBI): domain Eukaryota; kingdom Viridiplantae; phylum Streptophyta; class Magnoliopsida; order Poales; family Poaceae; genus Triticum; species Triticum urartu. The sequence continues at coordinate 131,168,761 of NC_053028.1, forward strand.
GGCTGCTGCTGGCCTGTGAGCTGATCAGCATGTTTCAGGCCCAACCTACATCGTGATTGCATGACGGCCCGATTATGTACCGTAATTTTACGGTTTGGCCGGTTTACTGCGAAGACAGGATATATATACAGTAAAATAACTGCAACATCATGAATAAGAAAAAACTATACTATACAATAAACAAATTACGGCATATTACATCCACTGGGCATCAAAGTTCGCCACTTTGATAACAAAGCACAAGCAGACAGCAGATTACATACACTGGGCATCAAAGATCGCCACCAGTGCAAATAAACACGCCGACAAAATAATATACAAAACCGACAACACTTCAATAGAGTTCAAGAAAGGTTAGCCCTGCTAGGGAGCTGCAGCGCAAGCAGCTGAGCAAGATGATGAGACTGCGCTTGTTCAACACTTATATCTTCCTCACTCTGAAATATAAACAAGCAGACAGATGATAGGTTTTGCACATAAAAGTATCAGTGCTGACAATTCATCACATTTCTTACTGACAAATAAAGTGACACAGTTTAAATTTGCATTAACACAATATGGTATTGTTCAGGTCAAGACATGGCAGGAAATGGCATTGTGAAGGAGTTGGAAGCTTCACGACACAACTGGATTACAGATCAGGAACTCATAAGTATCAATGGTTAGTGTGCTGTCAATTTATACCATTTCAGATTGGCAAATAAAGAGACGGTTTAAATAATAGTAGAATGATATGACATTTTTCATAGTTAAGACATTGCAGAATATGACATTGTGCTGTAGTGGGTAGGTTCAGCACACCACTGGATTACAGATGAATACTAGAAGCATACATGCAGTGCAAAAGAAGATCACTTGCTCTGTATAGTTTAATTTACATGGTATGAAGAAGGAACTTGGTTGTACAACTGAAAACTTAAATTGAGAAAGGACGAACTTTTGTTTATGAACTACATATAATAAACTTTAAACAAGCAATTTGATGCAAACACCAAAAATAAATAGCTGTTGTAGTCATGCCTAACCAAATATATACAACAAAGATTGAAGGCTTGAGATGGACAAACTTACATTATTGGTGAAGACAGGCTCTATAAAGGCCTTGTCCATGCTGATGGGGGGGGGGGGCAATTCAAGAAGTTTACCACAGAATCTTCTTCAAAAGCATTGCCTTTATTCTACATTTTGTTAAGAGTAAATATAGATGTGATAATATACGAAAAAATGGAGAATATTTAAGATAAGATGAAGAGTGATGCTACATAACCAAGTAGCTATAAATGTAAGTGCAGCGATACAGGCAAAAGGTACAGCCAAGAGCAATGCACAGCTAAACTTCTTCAGTACCAACCTTATGGTAAGAGTAAATATAGATCTGATGTGTAGAAAATGGAGGGCAAAGGAAAATAAGCTGCAGAGTGATGGTACATGAACAACTACTTGTCATTATAAGTACACTGATAAACGACAGCTTGTACTTACAAGAACAATGCAGAGCTAAGAAACATTGGCATTGGATATATTCTACACTAATGTAACCATTCATACAGATCAGATAATTTGGAGCGAACAATTGATAAGCAAGCTATCATGCATACTGCTGTCACATAATGAACCAGGTATGTATGCAAGTACAGTAATACAGGACAACATGTACTAACAAGAGCAAAGCAGCGGGCAGCATATTTGCGATATCCTGTCGTTCTTGTCAAACCGGAATTCTTCTTCGAGCAGATTTCCTGCAAAAAAGATCCGTAAGGCACATGCGGAAAAGTAGAAGTTCAAATTGTCATGTGATTTCATAGACAGTACCTCATCCTGGGAACGAGACCAGTGCATAACAAGGTTTTTCCATTCAATGTCTTCTAAATTTAGCACAGGAGACTTCACCGGAAATTCATTTATAGACTTGCCATCAAAGTGTGATTTCCTCAGGTAACACCGATACTGCTGCAATGCTTCCTTGAAAAGCACAAGCAAGCTTTGCTCGTCATGACTATCCAGTTTGACCCTCGCCTAGTTACAACAATGTAATGTAAATCATTGATGTGTTCAATCAGTAGAAAACAGGAAAATAATAGCCATGAATAATAGCACTTACACGTAAGTTGGACAGGAAGATGTGAAAATGGTGTTTGTCTTCACAATAATCTTCCCATGATGGGAATATATGCACGTAGTCCCTAACAACATTGAAAGCATTGTCTTTTATACTGGGAATAAATGGAATGGGGTTCCAATCTGCAGGAATTGGCCCTCTCTGCAGTTGGGATAGGTCTTCGGCCGGTGGACTTGCTGTACTTTTTGCTGGAGTGGGATTTTTCTGTGGTACAGCTGGTGCTATGGCAAATGAAATTGGTATACCTTTTGCTGGAGTGCAGGTCCTATGTGGTGGGGCTAGTGGTGTGGCCAGTGAAGTATGGGTACAGTCTGCTGGAGTTGGTCCTACGTTTTGTGTCACTAGTTGTACAGCCAATATAAGTGGGGTGCTGTCTGATTTCTCCGGCACCACCATGTTTTTTAAGGAATTTGCTGGTGCTCCTTCAAGTTCGGCAATCACCCTCTCCCTTTTTGATGTCTGATGCACAAGAATAGCATTGGAGTGGAAAAACATGGTATGATGATAGATGGAATATGTATTGATAATGGATGGGCATGGCATCTCGACATATATGATGAGTAAACTAAGCAGATGGCGGTGCAAAAAAGTAGAAGAAATGCAAGACAACATATGCAAGATACCCGCAATCAATAAAACATTGCCAAATTACAACAGGCACCTTGATGGGTGAATAGGACAGGCCATCTGCCTTTGACTCCTCGAGGTTAGAATAGTCATTAGGATCATATTCTGAACAAGAATCAACAGGTGGGGAGCGTATGAGTTTCATTGCATCCAGAATGGCACTCAATGCCTTGGTGCCAATTTTGTAAGTCATTGCAGTGTTTAGCTTCAAGAGTGGACTGCTGCTAGTGCGACACAAAGCAGCTACACAGATCATAGTGTAGATATAACGGGAAAACCTTAAGCATCAGAGTAAAATCAGCAAAGTGGAACTTGGTGGAATATATGTGCTAGTATTGCCGGTACGGCTAGAAAGTCTTCGGATACTAGCTCTCTTCAAGTGAAGGTGCGGTACTATTAATATCAATGTAACTCTCAAAGGCGACACAGCTCCCCGCATTTCCTTGCTATTCTTATAGGATTCAAGTGGGCAGGCCACTACAAATCCTATTCCTATGTTTACAAGATCCTACGAATCAAAGAGGCTCAAAGTGTCCATCACCGACTGTATAGACCTCTACACTGCAAATGTCCCTGCTCGTCTTCAGTACAAGGAACATACTGTACTACTATCATACTCCCTCCGTTCCAAAATATAAGTCTTGGTAGAGATTTCCACTATGGATCACATACAAATGTATCCAGGTACATTTTAGAGTGTAGATTCACTCATTTTGCTCCATATGTAGTCCATGGTGGAATCTATACAAAGACTTGTATTTAGGAACGGAGACAGTACATATTAAAGAAGAACTGAAGAGGAACATGGTAAAGAAGAGCAAGCAGATTTTGGATAATAAAATGTTGGTTGCGCAGTGCCCACACATGATGAACCAGAGCGCATTAAGAATGCAACTCCTAGCTGTCTCTCGACCATTTCAGGCGGTTGGATGAAGATCCTACGTCTCCTAACCCTTCTTCTTCCTCGTCTCTATTTCTTCCCATACAGAACACCGCATGGGCCGCCGGCCGGACCACCGGCCCCCATCGCCTGTGTTCCTCCGCCACCCCCACCCCACCCCAACCCCCACACGCGTCGAGTTTTCTTCGTTCGGTGAGGCCCCACAACCACCCGAGCCCCTTCGATCGCACCGGCGAACTCCGGCGAGCTCTGAAAAATCGACTGACCCAATTTTGAAATTTAGTCTACTATAATTTAACTAGTGTGGAATATAAAAGGGGAAAACCATAAGCATTGCGAGTATGGTCTTGAGCGTTCCATGGCGGATCTGAAGGTGCAAACCAGACAAAGGCAACTTCGCAACCAAGACAAGAAATCAGAGTAAAGAAGTGGCGATCTATTTTCTTGCTGCGATAAATAAGTTGAGCAGATACGAAAGAGTACCGCCTCTGGTGCGGCGCCGTGTATGCATCTGCTGAGAATTTGACGGGTTGCGGTAGCGATGGCTGTCGGCGGCGTGGAAGCAGATCTAGTTGGGTAGACGGTGGCGGCGGGGCACGGTGGACGAGACGGTCATAGGAGCGGCGCCGACAAGGTGGATGACGGCGGGGATGAAGCGAGAGGACTGGATGCAAGGATCCCGGTCCCAAGCCGTGGATGAGAGAGGTCGATCTCTTGTAATGGACGGCGGCGTCGGGGTATCAGCTCCGGCATGGTGCAGGAGGACGGCGGTGGATGGGGTGGCAGACGGCGGCGGACGGAGGAGGGTGGGGTGGAGTGTCGGTGTACAAAAAGAGGGGTACACTTTTTGTACCCCTATAACTATGCACGGACAGTATGAGCCACGGGCACCACCACACTGAGCAAGGCAAGGGAGGTGAGCCAAGGTAAGGCCGAAGCTCGGGAGAAGCAGAACGACGCCAAGACCAAGCCCACAAAGAGCAAAGGAGACGAAGCGGACTCCCCCCGGCAAGATCCTTGCCGGGAGGCGGTTTTAGCAAACCAGGCAAGACCCTTGCCGTGGCAGCTTGCCCCACACCTACGGAGTGAGTCACCCTTGAGTCCACTGCCCCCATGGGGAAAGGATTCGGGAGACATCCCCGTGGTGGCATGCAGATCTTTGTGAAGACATTCAAGATCAGATACACCCTTTAGAAGATGATGATCCTTGGCGGGGTCCCAGCCAAGGAGGACCACAAGGCCCCCGGCAAGAGCCTTGCCGGGGATGACAGCAGGCGCCACGGCAAGACCCTTGCCGGGGCCCCGGCAAGGCCCTTGCCAAGGACACCCGTAGGGCCACCATCAGGCCCACGCCAGTCAAACCTCCACCACCATTCACATGCTGCTGCCGACCCAATCAGCTAGGCAGGCACCTGCGTGGCGGCATGCAGATCTTCGTGGAGACCCACCACTGCGCCACCTCAGCTGCCTGCCTGCCTACATGGCACCGCGGGCACCACTGGCCAGGGCGCGTGTCGACACGAGAGGGAGCGGCGACGGACGAGATAGGGCTCTCCCCCGTCCCCGATAAAGCAAGGACACCTGGGCAAGACGCATTAAATGCGCCTTGTCATGTAATGCGAGGGATAACCTCACATCACTGTACCCTTTCCACCTCCTGTGTGCCACTGTGGCAACCCCTTTCCTATAAAAGGAGGCCCGAGGCGACCAGGAAGAGGATTCGACTTTTTGGAGGTCCTCACGCCCCATAGCTAGCTCAAGAACACATATATACAGTCCACCTAAGCAGGAGTAGGGTTTTACGCATCCTCGTGGCCCGAACCTGGATAAACGAACCGTGTGCTATCTGTTTGACCCGCTCTTCTCACGACCCCGCGCCCCGCAACCGTAGTAGGGATTCTTGTGATCCCATAGGTGTCGTTCCCACCGACATCTTTGGCGCGCCAGGTAGGGGGCGCAGTTGTGAGAATCGGCTCTAGCAGTTAGCCCGACACTCCTTCATCTTCGTGACCCTTGATGAAGAAAGGAGGCCAGAAGATCGACACTCGAGCGATTGCAAACAGAAGCTAAGTTACACTGGACCCTTATTTATGCTACCCTTCTTATTTGAGGTTATTCCCCCCGGAGATATTTGCTTTGTATGAGAAACCTGCATGCCAGGGGGCTCTACCACGATCGGCAACGCCCTTGCCCTGTTTCGAGTCCGCTCAACAGCTCAAGCGGCTGCGTCGAGAATGGCAGAGTAGCCTTCTGCGATCAGCAACGCCCCCGATTCTGACTCGAGTCAAGCTCGACAGTTCGAGCGGCCGCGTTCGGAACGGAAAGGTGGCTCGTCCGGCAGCACGCGTACCCGGATGGCCATGGGGATCCGTCCCCAAAACGCCGCTAGGGGCTTCCGCGCCGGCAAGCCTTCCCGATCGACGTAGGGCACGCATACAAAGAGGAATTGAACGGGGATAACATGCATGAAAATTAAGAGTACTTCAAAGTTATATTACATCACATCATAGCCGCGGTTCTAACTAAATATAAAATTTGTCTTGGTCGGAAACCCGCAGCGGCGAAGAAGAACGGGATGCCTAATCCCGGTGCTGGCCTTCCACCCTCTTGATTTCGTCGATGCAGTCGGTGATGGGCTTGATGCGCTCCTTGAGCACCGTGAGGTCAGCACCATCCGGCAAGCTCTTCATCGTAGCCGCGAAGTCAAGATCGGGATTCCAGTACGCCATCTTGGTGAGGACCTTGGTCACGACGCTCCGGCAAAGTCGCCAGGCCTCTTCAGCCAGCGTGGCTGTCCTGTTGGAGTGAAGATAAGCCAAGGCTCCGAGGACGCCCTCGAAGAACAAGGTCAACTTGGTGTTGACGGTCCCGCTACGCTCAGGGGCGTACCTCACGTTTGGCATCCCCATGGTGGCCAATTGCGAGGTGACCCTGCCGGCGACCTCCTCCAGATGGCTGATCCATCTGTTCTCGCCCGCCACATAATCCTAGTGGGAGGCGGCCTCGTTCGCCCGCAGCTGCTTCTCCTCCTCCAGGCTACTAGTCAAGGTCTCCTCCCGAGCCCTGCTCTCCGACAACATCTTCTCGAGATCCTCCAGCTTCAGCTTGAGGTCTGTGACGGAGTTTTGCGCTTCGGAGAGCTCCCCAGCCCTGCTGATGACCGCTCCTTGCGCCTCCACCAAGGCACTGTTGAGCGTGCTCTTCTCGTTGGACAGCTTGAGGGCCTGCTCCTTCAGCTCGTCCTGCGCCACCTCCAACTCCATTACCTTGCCGGCATGGGCCAGAGCCTGGGCATCGAGTGCCTCTTTCTGCCTCTGCTCCAGCTCGCGAGTCCACCGCGCGACAAGGGCCTCGAGCTCCTCATCCTTGCCACGGAGCACTGCGGCAAGCTTCGCTTCACACGCAGAGAGGTCCTCTTCCTGGGAATCCAAGGTGGCTTGATGCTGGTTCCGGGCGGCCTCGGCCGCGGCAGCCAAGTTCACCGCCTTTTCCTGGGCCTTCTCGATGTCGGCCATCTTCATGGTGAGCTCCACATCGCGCTCGGCCAATTTCTCCTGAAAGGCCCTCTGCTCCTCGCGAGTCTGGTGGAACCAGGTCTGCGTCTCGGCAACGCGCGCCTTGAACTCCACCTCTGCATTGTCCACCATTGCCATCATGGACTTGACCTTGTCCAGGCGAGCATGGTAGAGCACTTGGAGCTTCCAGAAATTGGCCCCCATGGCACGGAAAAGCTGCTCTTCTGGAGAACCGTCACCACCAATGCCCGGATCATCAACCACCTCGAGCTCGGTGGCGGCAAGCACCTTGCCGTCAAAAACTTCCCCTTCGGCGGGCGCCCAGCTTGACGCCCCTGGGAGGTGGACGAAGAGATCGTCGCCCACCTTCAGATATCTGCCGGGGCCCGAGGTTGAGGAGGAGGGAGGCTGGTCACCCACCACCTCTTCCTCGGCGGAGGCCTTGCCGGCCTCACCGGCAGGTCCGCCGCTGGCGCCCTCGGCAGAAGCCTCGTCGGTCGCCTTGGCGCCCCCTGCAGCGGCGTCCCCGGCGGCACCCTTGGCGGCTTCGTCAGCGGCCTCCGCCGCGGCCTCCTTAGCAATATCCCCGACAATAGTGTCCATGCCTTCCATGTCTGTTGAAGGAAGGCCTGGGCAGCAACGGGAGCAATGAAGCCAAGAAAAGAATAAGGGAAAAACAAAGACGAAGGACAGGTGACTCACCAGTGCCAGGCTGTGAAGCAGAAGTCCCCTCTCCGCCAGCATTTGGCGCCGTGGCAGAGCCACCAGCGCCCAAGTTCCCCTCTTCCTCCATGGGTGTGGGCTCCGTGCCTGATGCCCTTGCTGGGGACGCCCCCCACGGCGGCGTAGTCGATGGGGGTGGTGTGTTACGAGTAGCCCTCTATGGCTCCTCCTGCTGCCGCTCCCCTCCTGCAAACCCGGCAAGGTCAGCATCATAGCATCGAGCGCCTACCACATGTCGAGTAAGAAGAGGGTGACGAACTTACGCTGGGGGCTGCGCCGGGGCTGCTGTCCGGGCTGCTCAACACCACCAGTGGTGTATTTGAAGCCCCAGCCGGGGGCTGGCTACTCGCCGAGGTCCTCGCCCTCTTCACCCTCTGGGCCAACGTCTCTGTCTCCCTACGGAAGCAAAAATGGATCAAGACAAGCGACCCGATTCGAGGAAATGGAAATGACAGTAAGGAACGGAGAACTTACTCGTCATCCGTCTCCTCCTCCTCCACCAGTTTCCATTTCCTCTCCGGGCTGAGAGGCCCGAGATCAAAAGGGAGCTCCACATCATCATCCGAGTCGATGCCTGCCGGAGGAGGCGGCGGGGTTTGTGCGCGCCCGGATGAGGAAGGGGCTGTTGTCTTCTTCTCAGCGGCCTTCGTCAGCCTCTTGGCTGCCGTGGCCCTCGTGTGGCGCCCAGACCCCTCCAGGGTCAATTGAGGCCGTGCAGCCCTGCCGGGCCGGACCGGCTCACCGAAGCCAGCCCGCCGCAGGACTCGCCCTCTTCCCCTGGTTGGCGTCGAGCCCGCCGCCACGTCCTCCTCCTCCCCCGACGACTCGTCGGCCGCGTCTTCGACGAGCGGAGATCCAGTGTCGGCGCTGTTGACCTCCCCAGAGGCCGCTGCCCACCGGGTGAGCTCCTCTTCCTCCGCCGCCGTTGCGGCCTTGTCCTCCACGCTCCTGGCGCTGCCGGCCTCCATGGAAAGCTGTGCCTCCCTCGCCCTAGTGGCGATGTAGTCCAGCTCTGCCTGGGTGGTGTCCATGATAAGCAACCGCTCGGCATCGGCATTGACGTACACCTCGATCAGGGTGTCGAAGAATTGCTGCACATCCTCGTCCTTCGGCTCCTCCCAGCTCAGGACAGGGCCATGCGCATTACAGTCCGGCATCATGGCGATGATCACAGACCGACGCGAATTGTTGCACAACGGGACCACCCCCGCTGGCAGCTTGAAAAATGGCCCCTTGAGGGTGTTGCCAACCTTTGCGGCAGCCCTCGCGGCCTTGCGGGTCCGCTCGACCTCGCCATCGCGACCCACATCAAGCTGGAAAAGCCGCTGGCAGAAGTGGGCATGCGTCAGCACTGTGAAGTTGTGATCGAGGCTGGGGCGGAGTCGCATAATGTCAGCCGGGTTCATAAAGAGCCTCCCCTTGCTGTGCAACGGGGCGATCCGGTGGCGAATGAAGTCCGCCCCGATCATCTCAAGGGTGAGTCCGGCCTGGGTGAGCCAGAGAATCCTGGTGGTGGCAACGGTGAGCCTCCCATCGGTGGCATCGACATCGCTCCAATCGCTGCCACAGACCGCCGGCACTCGGCGGACCTTGTAGAATTCCGGTGGGTTTTCATCTTCAATCCAGCACCACCGGCCACGCCATTCCTCCCACCTCTCCTTCACGGCACCGTCCGGGTACGCCCCCTTGGATCTTGGGATCCAAGTGATGCAACCGGAGACGGCTCCTCCCGGCTGGATTCGAGGGAAGAAGTAATGGCGGAAGAGCGCCATGTTGGGCTGCACCCCGGCAAAGCCTTCGCAAAGATGCGCGAAGAAAGCCATGCACGCCACCGCATTCGGAGTAAAATCCAAGAGGCGAAAGCCGAAGGTGTGAAAAACGTCGCAGAAGAAATTGGAGAAAGGGGGGCATGACCCACAAGAAAAGTAATCAATGAAGAAGGGGTACCGATTTGGGGCAGGATCAGCGCAAGCGGCAGGAATGACGCGCGTCGCCGGGTGTCCCGAATCCTCTCCCCCCGTCTTCACTCCCCATAGGGGCTTGAAGGAGGCCCGGAGCTCTTGAACATCAACCGTCGAGGGGAAGAAGAAGGTGGACTTCGTCCGGTCCCCCGACAACGCGCTCTCCGGTGGCTCCACCGCCCCAGCGCCCTTAGCCACCCCCTTGCCCTTGGCGAATTTGGGAGCCATGGCGACCAAGAAGTTCAGAGGGCTGAGGAAGGGGGATGGCGAAGCAACGACGGCGGGCGACAGCGGAAGCTTAGGAAGGAAGGCGGAGAGGAAACAGCGGCTCTGAGATTGGAAAAGGCACGAGGAAAGAGGAGAAAGTGAGCAGCGCGCCCGCGGTTATTCCTTTCTTATGGGGGAAATCAACGGGCTGCCTCCTTTCACATTAACTGTGATGTGACGCATGCCCGCGGGAAGCAACCCCACGCATATCGCCCACGTCACACACGCCTCCCCACGCCGCGCCACACGCGGGAAGCGTGGGAAGCACAGCATGCGAAGAAACTTACCGCGGTAAAAACCGCCCCGCCTGCCCGCGCACCGTTTTTGGGCCTAGCCCAACGACGCGATTGCGCTTACGTGTGGCCCAGGACCGGGGGCTCCTGTCGGTGTACAAAAAGAGGGGCACACTTTTTGTACCCCTATAACTGTGCACGGGCAGTCTGAGCCACGGGCACCACCACACTGAGCAAGGCAAGGGAGGTGAGCCAAGGTAAGGCCGAAGCTCGAGAGAAGCAGAACGACGCCAAGACCAAGCCCACAAAGAGCAAAGGAGATGAAGCAGACTCCCCCCGGGAAGATCCTTGCCGGGAGGCGGTTTTAGCAAACCCGGCAAGACCCTTGCCGTGGCAGCTCGCCCCACACCTACGGAGTGAGTCACCCTTGAGTCCACTGCCCCCATGGGGCAAGGATTCGGGAGACATCCCCGTGGTGGCATGCAGATCTTTGTGAAGACATTCAAGATCAGATACACCCTTTAGAAGATGATGATCCTTGGTGGGGTCCCAGCCAAGGAGGACCACAAGGCCCCCGGCAAGAGCCTTGCCAGGGATGACAGCGGGCGCCACGACAAGACCCTTGCCGGGGCCCCGGCAGGGCCCTTGCCAAGGACACCCATTGGGCCACCATCAGGCCCATGCCAGTCAAACCTCCACCGCCGTTCGCATGCAGCTGCCGACCCAACCAGCTAGGCAGGCACCTGCGTGGCGGCATGCAGATCTTCATGGAGACCCACCACTACGCCACCTCAGCTGCCTGCCTGCCTACATGGCACCGCGGGCGCTGCTGGCCAGGGCGCGTGTCGACACGAGAGGGAGCGGCGACGGACGAGACAGGGCTCTCCCCCGTCCCCGATAAAGCAAGGACACCTAGGCAAGACACATTAAATGCGCCTTGTCATGTAATGCGAGGGATAACCTCACATCACTGTACCCTTTCCACCTCCTGTGTGCCACTGTGGCAACCCCTTTCCTATAAAAGGAGGCCCGAGGCGACCAGGAAGAGGATTCGGCTTTTTGGATCTCCTCATGCCCCATAGCTAGCTCAAGAACACAGATATACAGTCCACCAAAGCAGGAGTAGGGTTTTACGCATCCTCGCGGCCCGAACCTGGATAAACGAACCGTGTGCTATCTATTTGATCCGCTCTTCTCACGACCCTGCGCCCCGCTACCGTAGTAGGGATTCTTGTGATCCCATAGGTGTCGTTCCCGCACCATAATCTGTATATCCAAATATATTTGTTCACTTTGCCATCTTCTTATCCGCCAAATACTTGGGGCAGTTCCTTCCAGTGACCAGTCCTGCAGTAGAAGCACTCAGTTCAGGCTTAGGTCCAGACTTGGGTTCTTCTCTTGAGCAGCAACTTGCTGTTCTTCTTGAAGTTCCCCTTCTTCTTCCCTTTGCCCTTTTCTTGAAACTAGTGGTCTTGTTGACCATCAACACTTGATGCTCCTTCTTGATTTCTACCTCCGCAGCTTAGCATTGCGAAGAGCTCGGGAATTGTCTTATCATCCCTTGCATATTATAGTTCATCACGAAGCTCTTGTAGCTTGGTGGAAGTGATTGGAGAATTCTGTCAATGACGCTATCATCCGGAAGATTAACTCCCAGTTGAATCAAGTGATTGCAAGTACCCACATTTGAGACATATTGTTGATCGGAAATAATGTAGAATTATTCTGCAAAGCATAAAGGAGTGTTTGAAAGGATTTTTTCAAAGAAAACCTCGGTGAAGCTGCTTACATATTGAGCATCAAGATCTATAGAGATAGATCAAGACGCTTGATAAGTTTTTTCAATGAGTACATACCTTGACAAGATTTTGAAGTAGTTCAAAATGGAACAGTCAAAGAAAGAGTTCTTGCCTGTGTTACAAGGTGTGAAATTGAGTAAGACTCAAAACCCGACCACGGCAGAAGATAGAAAGAGAATGAAAGTCATTCCCTATGCCTCAGCCATAGGTTCTATAAAGTATGACATGTTGTGTACCAGATCTATTGTATACCCTACACTGATGTTGGCAAGGGAGTACAGTAGTGATCTAGGAGTAGATCACTGGACAGCGGTCAAAATTATCCTTAGTGGAATAAGGATATGTTTCTCGATTATGGAGGTGACAAAAGGTTCGTCGTAAAGGGTTACGTTAATGCAAACTTTGACACTGATCCAGATGATTCTAAGTCTCAATCTGGATGCATATTGAAAGTGGGAGCAATTAGCTAGAGTAGCTCCGTGCAGAACATTGTTGACATAGAAATTTGCAAAATACATACGGATCTGAATATGGCAGACCCGTTGACTAAACTTCTCTCACAGGCAAAACATGATCACACCTTAGTACTCTTTGGGTGTTAATCACATAGCGATGTGAACTAGATTATTGACTCTAGTAAACTCTTTGAGTGTTGGTCACATAATGATGTGAACTATTGGTGTTAAATCACATGGCTATGTGAACTAGATTATTGACTCTAGTGCAAGTGGGAGACTAAAGGAAATATGCCCTAGAGGCAATAATAATGTTATTATTTTATTTCCTTATATCATGATAAATGTTTATTATTCATGCTAGAATTGTATTATTCGGAAACATAATACTTGTATGAATACATAGACAAACCAAACATCACTAGTATGCCTCTACTTGACTAGCTCATTAATCAAAGATGGTTGTGTTTCCTAACCATAGACATGTGTTGTCATTTGATTAACGGGATCACATCATTAGGAGAATGATGTGATTGACTTGACCCATTCCGTTAGCTTAGCACTCGATCGTTTAGTATGTTGCTATTGCTTTCTTCATGACTTATACATGTTCCTATGACTATGAGATTATGCAACTCCCGTTTACCGGAGGAACACTTTGTGTGCTACCAAACATCACAACATAACTGGGTGATTATAAAGGAGCTCTACAGGTGTCTCCAAAGGTACATGTTGGGTTGGCGTATTTCGAGATTAGGATTTGTCACTCCGATTGTCGGAGAGGTATCTCTGGGCCCTCTCGGTAATGCACATCAAATAAGCCTTGCAAGCATTGCAACTAATGAGTTAGTTGCGAGATGATGTATTACGGAACGAGTAAAGAGACTTGTCGGTAACGAGATTGAACTAGGTATTGAGATACCGGCGATCGAATCTCGGGCAAGTAACATACCGATGACAAAGGGAACAACGTATGTTGTTATGCGGTCTGACCGATAAAGATCTTCGTAGAATATGTAGGAGCCAATATGAGCATCCAGGTTCCGCTATTGGTTATTGACCGGAGACATGTCTAGGTCATGTCTACATTGTTCTCGAACCCGTAGGGTCCGCACGCTTAAGGTTTCGATGACAGTTATATTATGGGTTTATGAGTTTCGATGTACCGAAGTTAGTTCGGAGTCCCGGATATGATCACGGACATAACGAGGAGTCTCGAAATGGTCGAGACATAAAGATTGATATATTGGACAGCTATATTCGGACACCGAAAGTGTTCCGGGTGATTTCGAAGAAAACCGGAGTACCGGAGGGTTACCGGAACCCCCCCCCCCCCGGAGAAGTAATGGGCCATATGGGCCTAACTGGAGAAAGAGAAGGGCAGCCAGGGTGGGCCGCGCGCCTCCTCCCCCCTGGTCCGAATTGGGCTAGGAGAGGGGGGGCGGCGCCCCCCTTTCCTTCTCCCTCCTAGTAGGAGTCCTACTCCTACTAGGAGGAGGACTCCTCCTTGGCGCGCCTATAGGGACGGCCGGCCTCCTCCCCTTGCTCCTTTATATACGGGTGCAGGGGGCACCCCTAGACACACAAGTTGATCCACGTGATTGTTTTCTTAGCCGTGTGTGGTGCCCCCTTCCACCATAATCCTCGATAATATTGTAGCGGTGCTTAGGCGAAGCCCTGCAACGGTAGAACATCAAGATCGTCACCACGCCGTCATGCTGACGGAACTCTTCCCCGACACTTTGCTGGATCGGAGTCCGGGGATCGTCAACGAGCTGAACGTGTGCTAAAACTCGAAGGTGCCGTAGTTTCGGTGCTTGATCGGTCGGGCCGTGAAGACGTACGACTACATCAACCGCGTTGTGCTAACGCTTCCGCTGTTGGTCTACAAGGGTACATAGATCACACTCTCCCCTCTCGTTGCTATGCATCACCATGATCTTGCATGTGCGTAGGAATTTTTTTGAAATTACTATGTTCCCCAACAGTGGTATCAGAGCCTAGGTTTTATGTGTTGATGTTATATGCACGAGTAGAACACAAGTGAGTTGTGGGTGATATAAGTCATACTGCTTATCAGCATGTAATACTTTGGTTCGGCGGTATTGTTGGATGAAGCGGCCCGGACCGACATTACGCGTATGCTTACGCGAGACTGGTTCTACCGACGTGCTTTGCACACAGGTGGCTGGCGGGTGTCAGTTTCTCCAACTTTAGCTGAACCGAGTGTGGCTACGCTCGGTCCTTGCGAAGGTTAAAACAGCACCAACTTGACAAACTATCGTGGTGGTTTTGATGCGTAGGTAAGATTGGTTCTTGCTAAGCCCGTAGCAGCCACGTAAAACTTGCAACAACAAAGTAGAGGACGTCTAACTTGTTTTTGCAGGGCATGTTGTGATGTGATATGGTCAAGACGTGATGAGATATAAGTTGTTGTACGAGATGATCATGTTTTGTTGAAGTTATCAGCAACTGGCAAAATCCTTATAGTTGTCTCTCTATTGCATAAGATGCAAGCACCAAATAATTGCTTTACTTTATCGCTACGCGATAGTAATAGTTGCAAGAGCAATTGTTGGCGAGACGACCATGTAACGACACATTGATATAGCTCAAGATAATGGAGATCATGGTGTCATGCCGGTGACGATAGAAATCATGACAGTACTTTGGAGATAGAGATCAAAGGCGCAAGATGATCATGGCCATATCATGTCACATATTTTGATTGCATATGATGTTTATCTTTTATACATCTTATTTTGCTTAGTTCGACAGTAGCATTTTAAGATGATCTCTCACTAATTATCAAGAAGTGTTCTCCCGGAGTATGCACCGTTGCGAAAGTTCTTCGTGCTGAGACACCACGTGATGATCGGGTGTGATAGGCTCTACGTTCAAATACAACGGGTGCAAAACAGTTGCACACGCGGAATACTTAGGTTATACTTGACGAGCCAAGCATATACAGATATGGCCTCGGAACATGGAGACCGAAAGGTCGAGCATGAATCATATAGTAGATATGATCAACATAGTGATGTTCACCAATGAAACTACTCCATCTCACGTGATGATCGGACATGGTTTAGTTGATTTGGATCACGTGATCACTTAGATGATTAGAGGGATGTCTATCTAAGTGGGAGTTCTTAAGTAATATGATTAATTGAACTTAAATTTATTATGAACTTAGTCCTGGTAGTATTTTGCAAATTATGTTGTAGATCAATAGCTCGCATTGATGCTTTCATATGTTTATTTTGATATGTTCCTAGAGAAAATTGTGTTGAAAGATATTAGTAGCAATGATGCGGATTGGATCCGTGATCTGAGGTTTATCCTCATTGCTGCACAGAAGAATTATGTCCTTGATGCACCGCTAGGTGACAGACCTATTGCAGGAGCAGATGCAGACGTTATGAATGTTTGGCTAGCTCAATATGATGACTACTTGATAGTTTAGTGCACCATGCTTAACGGCTTAGAATCAGGACTTCAAAGACGTTTTGAACGTCATGGACCATATGAGATGTTCCAGGAGTTGAAGTTAATATTTCAAGGAAATACCCGAGTTGAGAGATATGAAGTCTCCAACAAGTTCTATAGCTAAAAGATGGAGGAGAATCGCTCAACTAGTGAGCATGTGCTCAGATTGTCTAGGTACTACAATCGCTTGAATCAAGTGGGAGTTAATCTTCCAGATAAGATAGTGATTGACAGAATTCTCTAGTCACCATCACCAAGTTAGTAGAACTTCATGATGAACTATAGTATGCAAGGGATGACGAAAACGACTCCCGAGCTTTTCATAATGATGAAATCGATGAAGGTAGAAATCAAGAAAGAGCATCAAGTGTTTATGGTTGACAAGATCACTAGTTTCAAGAAAAGGGTAAAGGAAAAAAGGGGAACTTCAAGAAGAACAGCAAGCAAGTTGCTGCTCAAGTGAAGAAGCCCAAGTCTGGTCCTAAGCCTGAGACTACGTGCTTCTAATGCAAAGGGACTGGTCACTAGAAGCGGAACTACCCCAAGTGATTGGCGGATAAGAAGGATGGCAAAGTGAACATAAGTATATTGATATACATGTTATTGATGTGTACTTTACTAGTGTTTACATCAACCCCTCAGTATTTGATACTAGTTCAGTTGCTAAGATTAGTAACTCGAAACGGGAGTTGCAGAATAAACAGAGACTAGTTAAGGGTGAAGCGATGATGTGTGTTGGAAGTGGTTCTAAGATTGATATGATCATCATCGCACACTCCCTATACTTTCGGGATTAGTGTTGAACCTAAATAAGTGTTATTTGGTGTTTGCGTTGAGCATGAATATGATTTGATCATGTTTATTGCAATACGGTTATTCATTTAAGTTAGAGAACAATTGTTGTTCTGTTTACATGAATAAAACCTTCTATGGTCATACACAACAACGAAAATGGTTTGTTGGATCTCGGTCGTAGTGATACACATATTCATAATATTGAAGCTAAAAGGATGCAAAGTTAATAATGATAGTGCAACTTATTTGTGGCACTGCCGTTTAGGTCATATTGGTGTAAAGTGCATGAAGAAACTCCATGCTGATGGAATTTTGGAATCACTTGATGCTTGCGAACCATGCCTTATGGGCAAGATGACTAAAGACTCCGTTCTCCGGAACAATGGAGCGAGCAACTGACTTATTGGAAATAATACATACTGATGTATGCGATCCGATGAGTGTTGAGGCTGGCGGCAGGTATCGTTATTTTCTAACCTTCACAGATGATTTGAGCAGATATGGGTATATCTTCTTGATGAAACATAAGTCTGAAACATTTGAAAAGTTCAAAGAATTTCAGAGTGAAGTGGAAAATCATCGTGACAAGAAAATATGGTTTCTACGATCTGATCGCGGAGACAAATATTTGAGTTACGAGTTTGGTCTTCAATTAAAACAATGTGAAATAGTTTCGCAAATTCGTGCCACCTGGAACACCACAGCATAATGGTGTGTCCGAACGTCATAACTGTACTTTATTAGATATAGTACAATCTATGATGTTTCTTACCGATTTACCACTATTGTTTTGGGGTTATGCATTAGAGACAGCTACATTCATGTTTAAAAGGGCACCATCTAAGTCCGTTGAGACGACACAATCTGAACTATGGTTTGGCAAGAAACCAAAGTTGTCGTTTCTTAAAGTTTGGGATTGTGATGCTTATATGAAAGAGTTTCATCTTGATAAGCTCAAACCCAAATCGGAGAAATATGTCTTCATAGGATACCCAAAGGAGACAGTTGGGTACACCTTCTATCACAGATCCAAAGGCAAGAAATTCGTTGCTGAGAATGGATCCTTTCCAGAGAAGGAGTTTCTCTCGAAAGAAGTGAGTGGGAGGAAAATAGAAAACTTGATAAGGTAATTGTACCTTCTCCCTTATTGGAAAGTAGTTCATCACTGAAATCTGTTCTTGTGACTACTGCACCAATTAGTGAGGAAGCTAATGATGATGATCATGTAACTTCAGATCAAGTTACTACCGAATCTCGTAGGTAAACCAGAGTGAGATCCGCACTAGAGTGGTACGGTAATCCTGTTCTGGAAGTCATGTTACTAGACCATGACGAACTTGCGAACTATGAGGAAGCGATGATGAGCCCAGGTTCCGTGAAACGGTTTGAGGCCATGAAATCTGAGATATGATCCATGTATGAGAACAAAGTATGGACTTTGATGGATTTGCCCGATGATCGGCAAGCCATAGAAAATAAATGGATCTTCAAGAGGAAGACGGACGCTGATAGTAGTGTTACTATCTACAAAGCTAGAATTGTCGCAAAAGGTTTTCGACAAGTTCAAGGTGTTGACTATGATGAGAGTTTCTCACTCGTATCTATGCTTAAGTCTGTCCGAATCATGTTAGCAATTGCCGCATTTTATGAAATCTGGCAAATGGATAAACAAAACTGCATTCCCTAATGGATTTATTAAAGAAGAGTTGTATACGATGCAACTAGAAGGTTTTGTCAATCCTAAAGGTGTTAACTAAATATGCAAGCTCCAGCGATCCATCTATGGACTGGTGCAAGCATCTCGGAGTTGGAATATACGCTTTGATAAGTTGATCAAAGCATATAGTTTTATACAGACTTGCGGTGAAGCCTGTATTTACAAGAAAGTGAGTGGGAGCACTACAACATTTCTGATAAGTATATGTGAATGACATATTGCTGATCGAAAATAATGTAGAATTATTCTGCAAAGCATAAAGGAGTGTTTGAAAGGATTTTTTCATAGAAAACCTCGGTGAAGCTGCTTACATATTGAGCATCAAGATCTATAGAGATAGATCAAGACGCTTGATAAGTTTTTTCAATGAGTACATACCTTGACAAGATTTTGAAGTAGTTCAAAATGGAACAGTCAAAGAAAGAGTTCTTGCCTGTGTTACAAGGTGTGAAATTGAGTAAGACTCAAAACCCGACCACGGCAGAAGATAGAAAGAGAATGAAAGTCATTCCCTATGCCTCAGCCATAGGTTCTATAAAGTATGACATGTTGTGTACCAGATCTATTGTATACCCTACACTGATGTTGGCAAGGGAGTACAGTAGTGATCTAGGAGTAGATCACTGGACAGCGGTCAAAATTATCCTTAGTGGAATAAGGATATGTTTCTCGATTATGGAGGTGACAAAAGGTTCGTCGTAAAGGGTTACGTTAATGCAAACTTTGACACTGATCCAGATGATTCTAAGTCTCAATCTGGATGCATATTGAAAGTGGGAGCAATTAGCTAGAGTAGCTCCGTGCAGAACATTGTTGACATAGAAATTTGCAAAATACATACGGATCTGAATATGGCAGACCCGTTGACTAAACTTCTCTCACAGGCAAAACATGATCACACCTTAGTACTCTTTGGGTGTTAATCACATAGCGATGTGAACTAGATTATTGACTCTAGTAAACTCTTTGAGTGTTGGTCACATAATGATGTGAACTATTGGTGTTAAATCACATGGCTATGTGAACTAGATTATTGACTCTAGTGCAAGTGGGAGACTAAAGGAAATATGCCCTAGAGGCAATAATAATGTTATTATTTTATTTCCTTATATCATGATAAATGTTTATTATTCATGCTAGAATTGTATTATTCGGAAACATAATACTTGTATGAATACATAGACAAACCAAACATCACTAGTATGCCTCTACTTGACTAGCTCATTAATCAAAGATGGTTGTGTTTCCTAACCATAGACATGTGTTGTCATTTGATTAACGGGATCACATCATTAGGAGAATGATGTGATTGACTTGACCCATTCCGTTAGCTTAGCACTCGATCGTTTAGTATGTTGCTATTGCTTTCTTCATGACTTATACATGTTCCTATGACTATGAGATTATGCAACTCCCGATTATCGGAGGAACACTTTGTGTGCTACCAAACATCACAACGTAACTGGGTGATTATAAAGGAGCTCTACAGGTGTCTCCAAAGGTACATGTTGGG